>NC_030682.2:6948798-7211298 GCF_000004195.4 Xenopus tropicalis
AGAGCTTGCCTACCCTAGCAACCAATATCCTGAGCATTAGTGCTTGCCTACCCTAGCAACCAATATCCTGGGCATTAGAGCTTGCCCACCTTAGCAACCAATATCCTAGGCATTAGAGCTTGCCTACCCTAGCAACCAATATCCTGGTCATTAGAGCTTTTCCTTTCTAGCAGCTCCCTATTTTCTGTGCTACACCCCTCCAAATATTTCTACCCCTGTCACTATGACAGCCAGAAGTCCAGTTGCTGTATCCAGAAATAGGGGGCTGCCTGCCCATAGCCCCCCTGTAGTGCCATAGTGCCTATATGACTCTTGCACACTAGCTGCTTCGTTGCTGCCTATGTAGCCTGTACAGAAAGGTTCCATAAAACTGTCACAGCAGTGTATTATGGGATTTCAGGGGGGGCTGTCACTCTTTACATTGTTAGAATGTAAGCTCTTGTGAGCCCTTCCTGTATTGCTCTGTGTATATCATGTATACTCCCTTTTATTGTACAGCACTTAGGAGTTTGTTGGATCCTTAGTAGATGAGACTGATAAAAGAACCAGTTTAACCCACTGTAGGCTGGTAACACTGGATCTTGCCAGTGATGTCTCCCCTTCTGTCATGTTGTATAAGGCAGCAGGGTGGGCCCCCGTGTCGGCCATGTTGGGGGATAGTGATGTATGAGCTGTACCTATAGGGGCAAGGAATGAGGTTTGTGCCGAGCGAGCAACATAAGAAGGGAGGCCATGGTTACACGTGCGCTTGTGTAATGTTTGGCCTCTGGGTATATGTATTGTGCTTTCTTGGCTGCCATCCAGCTCCGCAACAGAGAGATCTCCCCTGATAGGGTGCAAGCCTTTCTCTGGGCCCCCTGTGTATAAAGGGAAACTATACCCCCAAACAATGTAGGTCTCTATAAAAATATATTGATCATATGTAAACCCTGCTTCATCTAAATAAACCGTTTTCATATAAATATACTTTAGCAGTATGTGCCATTGGGTTATCCTAAATAGGAACTGGCATTTTAAGTACTAAGGGCCGCCCCCTGGGATCATAGGATTCACAGTGCACACAAACAAGCCAAGGCACACATACATGCTAGGCCCCATCAGCCAATGAATGGGCAGAGTTCTACCTTTTGCTCGCACACTACTTCCTGTTACAGTTAGAGCTACATCACTTCCTGTCAGCTGATCTCTGAGGGAGCACACAACCCATCACAAAATGGCAGCTTAAGGGCAAGGATGTAAAAGGGCAATATTTACTGATATATATATTCCAGTTTGGGGAGATTCTTTAATAGGTCACAACATAATATAAACTGTCTGTTGGTTACGTTTTCATTCTGGGGGTGTAGTTCCCCTTTAATATGGCATGTATAGGGAAGGAGCCCATATAGAATCAAGTGTTTGTATACAGGTCATGAAGCCCAGAGATTTCTGCAGTTTATTGCTTCATGTGGGGCCACAGAGACCCTTGGGAGCAGCTCAGTATTTGGATAGAGTCTGAGCCGCGTCTGGGCCCGTTCTGCCCGGGTCTGGCTAACTGAATGGAGTGGTAGCCCATAGAGGGAAGGGGAAGTGCAGGGAAAGGCCAACCTGACCTCACTGTATTCGCTCTAACTGATCCCTGTGGTTTTGTGCTTTGTACTAAAACCAGAACAAGTGGTTTATGGTAAGTGCTTTCTATTTCTCATGCATTGTAACTCCCGCTCACCCTGCTCAACTCCCAGCAGCCTCTCCTGGTCTCCGTCTGGCTGTATATATACGTATCCAGCTAGGGATATCCTGCCCTAACACCAGCCTGTAGCTGCCAGTGGGATTTTGGGAGTTGTGGTTCAACAGCTGCCTATGTCCACTCACACCTGGAACCCTATGTATATTAGGCAAATCAGAAAGTGAGTTTGGGTCATGGGATCCCGAGAATGTTCTTGCAGTGCTGCCTGGAAAGCGCTCTCCTGTTATCCAGGGACTCTCTTATCTGCTGTCACTTCTATATTTGTTCCCTGGCATCAGCTGGGCCCCACGTCTGTCTGCTTCTGGCATTATTGTGCCCGACTGTCTGGCCAAAGATTGCTACCAGCTCCTCTAATCAGAGTGCCACCCACGTTATTCCCACACTCGCAGCTACTGAATGGCTAGCAGGGTATCCCCGGCCCAGGCACACAGCTCTGATTCTGTATACTTTATATACTCATGGGCTGCTCTCTTTCCCAGGGTCAGTTAGGAATCTCTCCCAACCAGTGCTTACCCAGGCACACAGCTCTGATTCTGTATACTTTATATACTCATGGGCTGCTCTCCCAGGGTCATCTCTTCCAACCAGTGCTTACCCAGGTACACAGCTCTGATTCTGTATACTTTATATACTCATGGGCTGCTCTCTTTCCCAGGGTCAGTTAGGAATCTCTCCCAACCAGTGCTTACCTAGGTACAGAGCTCTGATTCTGTACACTTTTTATACTCACGGGCTGCTCTCTTTCCCAGGGTCAGTTAGGAATCTCTCCCAACCAGTGCTTACCCAGGTACAGAGCTCTGATTCTGTATACTTTATATACTCATGGGCTGCTCTCTTTCCCAGGGTCATCTCTTCCAACCAGTGCTTACCCAGGTACACAGCTCTGATTCTGTATACTTTATATACTCATGGGCTGCTCTCTTTCCCAGGGTCATCTCTTCCAACCAGTGCTAACCCAGGTACACAGCTCTGATTCTGTATACTTTATATACTCATGGGCTGCTCTCTTTCCCAGGGTCAGTTAGGAATCTCTCCAAACCAGTGCTTACCCAGGTACAAAGCTCTTATTCTGTATACTTTATATACTCCTGGGCTGCTCTCTTTCCCAGGGTCAGTTAGGAATCTCTTCCAACCAGTGCTTACCCAGGTACAAAGCTCTGATTCTGTATACTTTATATACTCATGGGCTGCTCTCTTTCCCAGGGTCAGTTAGGTATCTCTTCCAACCAGTGCTTACCCAGGTACACACCTCTGATTCTGTATACTTTATATACTCATGGGCTGCTCTCTTTCCCAGGGTCAGTTAGGAATCTCTTCCAACCAGGTACAAGGCTGTGATTCTTTGTGCTTCTGGCTGCTCTCCTTCCCATGGGCAGGCAGGTAGCAAAGTTTGGCTCTGAGAAGGTTTAGAGACATGTACAGTCCTGGTTGTGCAAGCCAACCCAGACCCTCCAGCATTGCCCCACATGGAGTTTTTAAGGAAGCTGACAGGACATCCCCTGCAGATTGAAAGGGACATCACTCCAGGGGGCAGATCTACAGAGAGGGGCCCCTTCCCACTCCCAGACATGGGGACCTAAGTATCCCAGGTATGTCCCTATGTGCCCTTATTATTATACCACTGGTTGCAGGAACTGTTAAGTACGTCTTTGCAGTTGGTCAGTTTTACAAACATACAATTTGGGGCACAACACTGAGAGAGTCTATGTGTGAAGGTGGCTGAGTGCCGTGCACGTGTCACTGGTATGAGCCTGATTACATATTACACACACATTACACAGCTGGGAAAGCCCATGTGCTTGTTCTGGGGACTCGGGATGCCAAAGTCCCTTTATGAGTGTCCCAGGTCCCTGGCACGCCGGGCCCCCACGCTAATCATTTAACCAACACTTCTCCCTATCAGATGGGCCCCGTGCCAGGAGTCCCGCAGCGGCACACACCATAAATCCATTAAGGAATCCGTTCTAGTGCCACTGTGAGAATGATGATCCATCCTGTACCCTGAGTGGCACGCTCGGGGCATGCCGACATCTGATTGGTCCCCAATGAGCCAATTCTGGGTTTCCTGGTGCCCCCGGGATCTGCAGGATCAGAGGTCGAGTTCACCTTTATCTGCTAGTTTGAGGCAGCCAAGGACATGCCAGGGCATGGTGCAACTGACCCTTTCTGTGTGTTTAAAATAATAAAAAAAATAAAACATTTTGTCTTCAGGCACGGCGTATTTATATTTGTGTTTGTCTTAAAGTGATAAACACATATAGGTAAATACACTGTACCCAAAGACAAAAAGGTTTTATTTTGATTATTTTAAAGAAGTAAGGTACTGCCTGCTACACGTAGTAACCCCCTGCCTACTCCCAAAGCAACAGTAAATGGTTAAATATTGGTATTTCAGCTTCCCTATTCATAGCTGCCATGTTCGCTGGGGATACATGGAAAGATCCAGTTGTTTGGGGAGGTCTCCAGCCAATCGGATCTTTGCCCAGTTTGGCCACTCGTGTTGGGCCGGATCAGGCTGATTTGATTGTTTGGCCCACAGGCCATGGATAGAGGCCTACAAAGACCCGGAGAGACAATCATATGTGTATTCAGTATATGCCCAGCAGGCAGATGTAAGGGTCCCTTATAGGGAGGGGCCCAGTCATTAGTTTGCATTGGCCCATGTTTGGCCAGCTTGACACTGGGACCACTGGGCATTGGCTGATTATGGAGCTACGGATTTATCTATATCAGATATACAGGCCCTCCATAATGTTTTGGGACAAGACACATTTTTTTCAATATTGGGTTAATTTGATTGTTTGACCCTAGGCCAAACAATTGAATCAAAATGGCGGGTATATGGGCTATCGGAATGAGCCAATGCAGCCCCCGATCCGACAGGAAAACCAAACCTGCCTGATTGAGAGCTGATCAATTTTAGGTCAGATATTGGTCAGGTAGGCCCATCAGGAGTGCCCATACACAGGCAGATAAGCTGCCGAATCGGTCTGGCCACCTTTAGGATTGCCAAAATCAAGTGTTTGGAATATCCGTAAGAAGAAAGGATACACTGGTGAGCTCTGTAATGGCAAAGGGACTGGTGGGCCAAGGAAGATCTCCTTTTGGTTCAGCATTACTTTCCCTTTATCAGTGAGTGTGTGCTGGCTACTAGGGGTTAGTATCATTGCTTATCTAGGGGGGATTGTATATCTATATCTATATATATATATATATATTTAATATAATATAATATAGGGGTGTACAGAGGAGTCAGGGGCATTGCTGGACAGTATGGGCTGTACTGGAGCTGCTGTTCCTGTGGGCCTTGTGTGTATATTGGCCCTGGGGGAGGCCCGTTACAGTGTTTTCATTCAGACCCGGTTGGGACTGGCCAAGGGCATGGAATGAATTACCTTCTTGCCTGTTGAGGTGACGCAGTCTGTAGTAAGAGCACCATAAATCTCAGGCTGGAAGCAGCTATTTTTGGCACTTGTGCCGGTTTCTCTGTGTTTATGGCTGCGTTGCTATAAAGTGCCTGACATAGCTGCCGTGCCAGCGAGCCCTTGCATGTAGAATCCTCCTGCTTTGGCCTTCCAGCTATGTCCCTGAATGGGTTGATCAGCTTTGTATTTAGGACTAGTTGTCCTTTGTGGAACTGATGCTGAACTTGCCTTATATAAACAACAGCAGGTAGAGAGCTGCACGGGTCTAATTATGATCCCAGCAGCCCATACACTTGAAGATGTGTTTATTGGTTGCCGTTGTACATGGCCACAGTTCCAGGAACTTTTAGGGTGAAGACACACTGAGCTACTTAGTAGCAGCTACTTTTCCATGGCTATTAAACCCCAGAAAATCCCCTGCCATAGACAATACTGAGAATTGCCTCTGCTAAACACACGTAGAGACAGTTATCAGTAAATGATCAGCATTGTCTGTTTTAGTAGCCATAACAAGTAGCTGCTACTAGTAGCTCTGTGTGGCTAAAGGTGGCCTCACACTGGCCACTGGTCATTCTCTGGTGGAGTAGGGCGTGTGTAAGGCTACTGGCCCACGGAGCGAGTTAGTGGCCCTCCATATATCTCTGCTACTGCGGGCGACTAATGCCTTTACACCGGCAACAATAAGAGTTGCCTACACAACGTCTGGGCTTTCTGAAGTTGAATAATGCGAGTATCGTACTTCATCTAAGGCTACTGGCCCATGGAGTGAGTTAGTGGCCCGCCATATATCTCTGCTACTGAGGGCGACTAATGCCTTTACACCGGCAACAATAGGAGAATAAGGCCTTTGCATTGTTTTGGCTGCAGGAGGAAGCTTTGTGCGACTTTGGAAAGCCGAAGCGATGCGTAGGCGACTATTGTTGCCGGTGGAAAGGCATTTCGGAGCGGTTAGTTGCCCACGGCTACTGCAGGCTACTAACTCACTCAATGGGCCATCAGCCTTACATGTAGTGTGAAACTCATAGTAAGCTGCCGATAGGCGCAATCTTATGAACTTGAGTTACTCGGCATTATTGCCATTGCCTTACTTGCCTCTCTCTGTACTATCTGCTCCGTACCATCAGCGGCTGATTGGCCGCCTCCAATCCACTCGCTTTTATTGCTTCACTTTCTATTCAGGTTATCTTCTATACATTGATTTTTCTATCCCGCAGTGTCATTGCCCTATCATAATAAAAGTGATTAGGTTCCGCAGCTCTATACCAATGATACAGGCCTTCGCTTTCCCGCCTTAGGCCTTGGCTCTTCTTTGTCCGGCTTTTGTGTCAGTGGCACCACACATGCTCAGTGAGCTCTGGGCTGCTGTTAAGAAGCAAAGCTTAGGGGCCATCAGAAAACCTGCTAAAAATGAAGTTCATCTATTATAGAAACTAATGCTACAGGGCTCATCAGTTCTAATGCAGAATGCACTGGTTTCTAAGTTGCCATGTAATGTGAATCTGAATTAATTGCTAATAGGTTTGTGTTGTGAATGTGTTATATTGTATTTATACTGTATATTGTGAGTTGGTCCCTAAGCTCAGTATGTGCTGGGAATCAGCAGAGGAGAAGATAGGGGGCTACTGGGGGCATCTTCAGGGGCACAGAGCTTCCCTGCTAAAGGGCTGGGCTGGTACAGAACCCCAAAACCCAATAGGGCTTATTCAACACTAGGCAGATTTGCATGTGTGCAGTAACCCATAGCAACCAACAATGTCATTGGTTGCTATGTGTTAAGGTCCCCGTACACACTAAGATTCGCTCGCTTGGCGAGATCACCAAGTGAGTGGATCTTCACCCGATATCCCCACCTATGGGTGGGCGATATCGGGGAGCGTGTAGGCTAATTCGATCGTTTCGCCCTAGCCTGGGGCAGTCGGTTCGGGGACCACATCAACGAGCCGATACGGTCACCGATCCGAATTTTCTAACCTGGCCAATCGATATCTGGCCAATTTTAGGCCAGATATCGGTCGGGCAGGCCCCTCGTTTCTGCCCCTACACGGGCTGATAAGCTGCCAAATCGGCAGCTACAATTGGCCCGTGTATGGGGACCTTTACTGGCCCAGGGGCAATTTGAGTGTTGATAAATGACCCCCGGTATGTAGTATTTCTCTCTTGCTTGTTTGTTAACCTTTAGTTCTCCTTTAAAGAGTGAAGGCGACAGGGCAGTATTTCAGAAGGATGCAGATAGTTTCTGTATTATACTGCGACCATTTGTCGCCCAGCTCACTGTCAGGCCGGTGCCTCGCAGAATTTACTGGTTTTTCCGATGGTAAAAATAACAGAGACCGGAGGCCGGTACTAGTGACCCTTCTGTGCTTACAGAGCCAGGGAGTAATGTTACATAGCCCTGAACCCTCTGCCCTGCGTCCTTCCATAACAAACCCAGCAGGTTTCCTGTGTGAAATTCCTTACACACCCACGCCGGGGGCTAGCACTCAGAGCCGCTCCAGGTATAATAACTGTGATCCTTACTGAGCACTGGCCGGGGTAAGTGCTTGGGAAATGAGTCAACAGGGGCCGCTCCTCGGCACATTGCTATTATGTTCCATTCCCCCACTGCACAGTTTGCCTTTCTGGTTTTAAAGGGGAAGTTCACCTTTACTTTTAACTTTTAGTATGTTGTGGGAGTTACTTTGGTACGATTGGTGCCTGATGACTATTTCATGTTCAGAACCTCCTCCCATTGGTTATTTTTAGGGCTTTTTCCTACAATTTCAGGCTGAATGTGAGTTTTAAATTGTTGTATTTAAACGTACGACCGATATCCGAAGAAGACTAAAATATGAATGTGTATGGGCGGCTTTAGCAATATTTCAATTGGTCTTTAGGGGGTCAGCGGCAGCCAGAAACCTATTGCTCTGTGAGGCTACAATGTTGTTATTATTATTGTTACTTTCTGTTGCTTATCTTTCTATTTAGACCCTCTCCTATTGATATTTCAGTCTCTCATTCGAACCACTCTCTGGCTGCTAGGGTAATTTGGACCCTAGCAACCAGATACTGGAGAGCTGCTGAAAAAAAGCGAAATAATTCAAAAACCACAAATCATAAAATATGGGGACCAGTAACAGTGTTGGACCTCGCTGTTGTAAGGGGACCATTGTATGGTCAGAGGACAATGATTGGACCATAATATGGGTAGAGACACACCCATCAGGAGAGACTGCATCAAGGGGCTGTTGTAGACCTCACCCAGGGCTTGTCGGGCCCCATACATGGCCCAGTCTAAGCTGCCATCTTGGTTGGTAGGGGCACAGTAAAAGCCTTTTGGGAATATGCTATAGACACAACTACACTGGGGGGTTAGACTGTCATAAGTGCCACTTTCCTAGTGAGTGGCTGGGCTATATATATGTATGAAGCACACCCACAGTTACCCAGTTATCCCACAAATTATGTCACCTGTGGCCCCATGAGGAGAGAGACTCCCTTGGGCACCGTGCCAACATGGCCGCTCTACCTTTGTCCCATTGGCTGCAGTTCCAGCTCAACAGGTCTCACCTGCTTAGTGCCCAAGGCCAGTAACTGCCAATTTGTTTCTCCAGCAGAACGCCACCTCTTGTCTCATTACTAAACCTTATAATAATAATAATAATCATAATAATAATCATAATAATAATTATAATAATTCAGGGTATGGTGGCCCAGCACTGGATTGTAGGGTTCTCTGGGGCATTTGCTGTGACTGATCCGACTCGCTGCCATGTTGGTGGGAGTCACACCACATTGTAACATACGTGTGTTTCTAATGAGCCATACTTTGTGTGTTCCCCGCAGCGCCACTCATGGTCAGTGTGAGCAGAGGGACGGAGTAGCCTCGGGGAGCCATTCCGTGATGGGGCGCAGGTGACAGCAGCTGAGGATGCCCCTGACTGATAAGCTGCGTGAGAGGATATCGCGGGCCTTCTACAGCCATGGGCTGCTCTGTGCCTCCTACCCTATCCCCATCATCATCCTCACTGCCCTCTGCATTCTGGCCTCCTGGTAAGTACCTCCAATCTATATCTCCTGCACCTTTATGTACTTTCCCACTCCTACCGGCCCTCTCAGGGCTTCACTAACTCACCGGGAGCCTCTCCCTGAGAGATCCAATGTCAGTGGCCCCATAGTCTGTATTATTGCCCCACACATTCCTGTGCCAGCCCCTCATGCATCTTATGCTCCTATTTCAGCAAGGAGACTCTCTAGCCACCTCATTTACTTTCTGCTCACGTGCCAGTGTCCGCTCTGCCCAGGAATCTGCCTTTTGGCTGCCCTCTGCCATGCTTTTACATTGGGTGGGATTAGATAAAGCCTCCCTGCTACTTGTACTGGCTGCCCAAGCTCAGAGGTGACCTTTGTGTATGTGTAATGTCTAAATGCTTCTGTGGGGGTCTGGCAGCTTCAGCCTGTGCCGCTCCATTGTTTGAGTACTATGGCGGTGTCTGGGGAGACCCCATTATTTCTAGAAAGTAGGACTGTCCGACCAGTGTGTTTTAGCTGCTGCTTGGGTGGTGGATTTAATCAGCTAAAGAGCTGCAGGTTAGGAAGCTCTAGAGAGTGGTACTGTACCATTATAATCTAATTTTTAGTCACTGGGGTAATATGTTTCTGGCCAAGAGACATGTTCTGCTGTCATTAAATTGTGTCCAGGTAGAAGCTGCCATAATGTCATTTATGTATGACTGTAAAGCAGAGGCTTTGGGTTTAAGCCTTCCCTTGATGGTCCAGCATGGGATCGGCACCGTATAACAGGAATACTGGCCACATGGGGGGCTGTAAATAAGTATAAACTCCCTATGTACCCTACAGCCTAAGCCACACAGTAATGAAACACAAGACCAACCCCTGCAGTGTAGCCTTACACCTGTGAGGTTGTCTGTAGCGTATCCTTATCCATACAGGCAGAAACAATAAAATTCTACCCCTGTCTGACCATTCAGCATTAACCTACAGCGGATGTTTGGTGTCCGATCAAAATTTTCCACCCTAGACGATCAATGAGACAACCGTTATTGTTTGCTGATATCGGCAACACTCCCCAAATATCGTACAAAACCTTTTCCGTATGATAATATCAGTGTGTGTGTGTGTATGTGGGCACCTTTACTCTCACACGTTATATTGGCTTATGTGTTACCTTTTATCTTGATCCCCCCCCCCCCTCGCTCTGTGTAACGCCCCACACCCTAATCATTTGTGCTGCTTCTCTCCCAGGCAGTACTTACAGCTCTTTGTGTAGGAAATGGGATAGCGAGGCTGTCCCTACCCTGTTGTGCAAACGATATAAATATATAGTGTATGACGCACCCATAGGAGTCAGTGCCGGCACCCGTATTGTGTGAGATAAACCCTGCACTATACACTGGGTTTAAGGTGCCCATACACCTTAAGATCTGCTCGCTTGGCGATGTCGCCAAGCGAGCGGATCTTCTCCCGATATCCCCACCTACGGGTGGGTGATATCGGGAGAATCCAGGCTAGTTCAATCCCTGGGGCCAAACGATCGGATTATAATGACGGGTATGGGCAAAATCGGTCCGGGGATCGCATCAATGAGCTGATGCGGTCCCCGATCCGACTAGATTTTCTAACCTGCCCGATCGAGATCTGCCCGATTTCAGGCCATATATGGGTCGGGCAGGTCTGTCGGTAGTCCCCATACACGGGCCGATTAGCTGACCAATATCGGCAGCTAGATTCGGCCCATGTATGGGAAGCTTTACAGTGGCATGTATATTATAGTATATTTATTTTCTCTGTGATAGTTAATGGCCCCCAAGATTGTGAGGTAAAGGGGCAGGTTTGCTTTATGGTAGAACTGCCCCCAGGAAAGGTACATATACCCAATGTTAGCCTGGAAAGGCTCATAGTTCAGCATTTGGTTGCTGCCTTGGGTGTCGGGGATTCCCCTGCTAACTGCAAACATCATGAGTTCTTTCCAGCAGGGACATGTGTGACACCGGAATGTACTATTCCTGCCTGGGAATTATCATGTCTGTTTGGGGAAACGGATTTATTACACGTCTGTTCAGTTTGGGGTGTTTATAAAAATCATAGTTACCCTTTAAATATAATACTAGAGGACACCTTCAGTGTGTACTTTATACTGAGTATTCAAATGCCTAAATGTCTCCTCCTTATTCCCAGTTACCCCCTGCTTAAGCTTCCGCTGCCCGGGACCGGTCCAGTTGAGTACGTCACCCCTGTGAGAGATTATTCACCTCCGCCTTTAGAGCCCAGCCCAGAAGACCACAGCGACCGACCTGATTGGGTAAGCAGCAGAGCATTGTTATTCCCCACATCCCCCTCACAACATGGCTGCTTTCTCCCCAGCTTTATGCTCCGCCTGGAGCTAGCAGGGATTTACATGAACTCCCAACAGTACGTACAGTACAGAAGGAGCGCTTACAGCCTGTTCTGGTAAATCCCAAGGCCAAGTAAACACACATAACCCAATCAGAACTGCACAGCCCTGACCCGGGTTTGTTTGATATAATCTCCTCTGTGTAGATCTGATAAGTGACCTTAGTACCAAGGACTGTCAGAGAGCGGCGTGCCAGAGAGTCTGCTGCTATGGCAGTGTGCAAAGCCAGACACTTTTTTTTTTTCTTTTCTAGGGCCCTGGGGTCATAGGGTTTGTGGCACAACAGTCATTGGTTAAAGGGGAACTGTGCAATCCACAGTACATAAATATTAGTTACTGGGATCATTGGGGGGATTTCACGTACTGAAAATCATGCCACGCTATAATGAATGCTAATCAGAGTGGCATAATATGTTATATTAATCTATTATCTGCAGTACGTCGGGCTGCCCGTGTCCTACATACAGCAGGTCTTGGTTAAAGCTGTCGTATCTCCATGGGACAAGGACTTCCTGGCTGTGGATGTGTTCCGGTCTCCGCTGTCTCGTGTATTTCCATTGGTGGAAGAGATCCGGAACCACGTGCTGAGAGAGAAGTAAGGTTATTTGCACTGCCCCAACTAATCCCCTATAATCCACTATTTTCGGATTCGGCCCTTTACTACATGTCTCTGTCTCGCAGATCCCAGGAGAAGAGTCTAGAAGATGTTTGTCTCCAGGTGACGGACCTGCTGCCCGGCCTGAAGAAGCTCCGTGACAAGCTGCCCGAACATGGCTGCCTCCTGCTTTCTCCCGCCAACTTCTGGCAGAACAGCCAGGAACACTTCAGCGGTGACCCGGACCTGATCAGAACCATCCATCAACATGAGCCCAAGACTTTACAGACCTCCGCTACTCTCAAAGGTAGGTAGTGCAGGTTTCCTAGTGGAAACTAAAGACCCTTCATCCCCCGTTCTTTGTTCACTGTACAAGAAACGATTGCTTTTTTTCCTTGCAGACTTGCTCTTTGGGGTCCCAGGAAAGCAGAGTGGAGTCAGCTTGTACAACCGCAAGAGGATCGTGTCCTACGCCATCACCATTGCCCTTCACAGATACGATGCCACGTAAGAGAAAACAAGTCTTAGATTTTAGTGCAGCCCTTTAATTAGGATAAAATGAGTCCTTATTGTGGCAAATGATTTGCCCTATATTCTTACCAGTGTTCAAATGGGGGTCACTGACCCCGGCAGCCACTGTTCCTGTTAATTCTTACTCCTTATCTTTCTATTCAGTTCCTCTCCTATTCTCATTCCAACCATTGACTGGTTGCTAAGGTAAGCAAAACCATAGCAACCAGATAGCTGCTATAATTCCAGACTGGGGAGCTGCTGAACAAAAAGCTAAATAATTGAAAAACCACAAAAATGAAGACCAATTGCAAGTTGTCTTGGAATAGCGTTGTCTACATTTTATTAAAAGTTTACTTCCCCTTTAATACTGATAAAAGAACAAATTCTGATTAGGTGCTACAATCATTTCCAGTTGTGAGGATGCCCCCATAGTACCCACATTGCCCTTACTCACCTTCAGCTGAACTGAGCGTGTGTGGTGGGATTGTAAGGATGTGATTGGTGCAGCTGGATTTGCGCTGTCCCTGTGTGTTTAGCTATGGCTTCCTCCCTAGTGGTGTGCAGGATCTGCAGTCACAACAGAACCTTCCTGTGTTTGCTTTTCCAGCTTCCTGAACAGCTTACGGTCCCGACTGAAGCAGCAACACCCCAGCACCAACTCCAGCGCCCCGAGCCAGCACATCGTGCATGTACATTTCAAGGAAGAGATAGGGATAGCCGAGCTTATTCCTCTGGTCACCACCTACATCATCCTGTTTGCTTATATCTACTTCTCCACCAGTGAGTTCCATTGGCTTCTCTTGGGATCTCTGGGACTGTGAAAGGAAAGGGCGGAATCTATTCTTTACTCCTTCTAATACCAAGAGAGGCCAGTGTATGAAATGTTCTTATACACGTGCAATAACAGGAGATAGGCATACTCTTTTGGAGGCCATAGGGCAAGTGTGGGCAAGCAGTGGCTCTGAAAAACAATATTCAGCTCCAGAAATGATTTAAAGTTGCTCTGAAACATTAGGGCATTACTATAATAAATCCAATCCTCTGTGTTACAATAATCACCATGGCAGGATGGGAGCATCGCACTGGCCTCGGTATATAGAGCGGCCCTGGTATATAGAGCGGCCCTGGTATATAGAGCGGCCCTGGTATATAGAGCGGCCCTGGTATATAGAGCAGCCATGGTATAGAGCGGCCCTGGTATATAGAGCGGCCCTGGTATAGAGCGGCCCTGGTATATAGAGTGGCCTTGGTATATAGAGCGACCTTGGTATAGAGCAGCATTGGTATAGAGCGGCCATGGTATATAGAGCAGCCTTGGTATAGAGCGGCCCTGGTATAAAGAGCGGCCCTGGTATAAAGAGCGGCCCTGGTATATAGAGCGGCCTTGGTATAGAGAATAAAACCCTTCTTTACTCATGGGGGAGTGATTGTTAGACTACAGTGCATAGAATACAAATAGCGCTTACTGTAGTCGCCATCTGGTTTATGGACATCGGTGAGATGTGACGACAATATAGTCACAAAGCTTATTGTTTATACTTTAGGGCTTGAAACTTCATGGTGTGTTCTGCCTTATAATTCTTATAACAGATTGTTCATACAGCTTGGTCAGTTTGTGAGGGACTTGGGGCATTCTGATGCACGAGTGACTCTCTAAGAAATAAATCAGATTTGTCAGCCTTCGGTGTGATTGCACCAGAGATGAACAAAGTGTGAGCTTATTGGCCTATCTGGGGATGCAGCCTGCAGCCACACCTCTGTGCTCTATGTTATATAATACATAAGCTCTCTACTGGAATAAACAAGTTAAACCCATTCATATATAAGCATGTGCCTGTTAAAGGATAAGTAAGCCTTTTATATTGAAATCCTAAACAGCCCCCAGAATAACATACCTTTCACCCAACCCTCTTATACCTATCTAATGTATCGGCCAGTACCACTGATTCAGGGGGGGATCCCACAACCTCACAGCTCTCACAGTAACAAACCCTTTCCCAAAATTCAGCCGGAACCTCCTTTCTTCTAATCAGAATGGGTTCCCTCTTGTCAGCTGGAAGGGCCTAGTGGTAAATAAAGCATTAGAGAGGTTATTATATGACCCCCTTATATATCTAAACATAGTTATCATCTCACCCCTGTATTGTTTCCCCCACCAGAGGAGCAGGCTGATAGAGCCCACACTCCAGATAGGGGGGGAAACAACACTTTTTTAAAAAAAGAAAAGCTCCCCCTTGCCAGCGCTGGGCTACCCGCACCATCCTGTGCCCATATCTCGCTCATGTTGTGGGTCCCTGACCGACAGCAGAGCCTGTTTGTAATGTTAGCCAGAAGGTGTCCCAGGGAAATAATCAGATCTTACTAAATAGCAGTGACATTTCCCCTTTAACACTGTACATTAGAGTCTGGTACATCAGTGGGTGCAATGATAACAGCATTAGGCAGGAAGAAACCAGAGACTGGCCAGATGCCCCGCTGGTGCCTTGGGGCACAATGGAAGCGGCCAACACGGAGAAGGGAGGATCGGATACAATTTCACCCCGTTGTTGGATGATTTCCAGTTTTGTGGGGCAATAAAAGGTCACTCCATTAACTCATTGTTTGCCAGATTTGGTGCTTAGCAGCCTCTGGGCCCTTTCCTAAAGAGCATGACTTCACTGTGACTGGAGCGACATTCTGTGGCAAGGTTACAGCACGGGGTGTTGGCTTTATCCCACAGACCACTTACCTCTTGCGGTACCCACCTAGTGCTGCACAATATGGTGATGCTTTAGAAATCATTATGTTAAAGTGTTTTCTTCTTGTTCTTCCAGGGAAGATTGACCTGGTGAAGTCCAAGTGGGGGTTGGCGCTGGCCGCAGTGGTAACGGTTCTGAGCTCCCTGCTGATGTCCGTCGGGTTATGCACTCTCTTTGGGCTGACGCCAACTCTCAACGGCGGGTAGGTGTTGCCTTTACTCCGATCATATCTAGGATTTAGTTTCTGATCTTACTGAATTACAGTGACTGGGATTTGCAAGACTCTCTAAACAATACTCTGATTTCCTCCTATATATACGCCTGCCTATAGAATGCCTGTGACTGTGCAAGGGATTCATTTCCATATTCCATATATTTTTCTAGGGAGATTTTCCCTTACCTGGTGGTGGTCATTGGCTTAGAGAATGTGTTGGTTCTGACTAAATCTGTCGTTTCCACTCCTGTGGACCTGGAGGTGAAGCTCAGAATAGCACAAGGTAAGTACACAAGGGCCTGACTTATCCGACTGCCTGTAGCTCTGGCGCTTAAACTATATATACATATGGCTGTCTCTCTGCAGGACTCAGCAACGAGAGCTGGTTCATAATGAAGAACATGGCTACTGAGCTGGGCATCATTCTGATTGGTTACTTCACCCTGGTACCTGCTATACAGGTATGGTCTGACCTTGATCTTGGGTTAGTTTTTTTGCTTATTCCCACTCCCATTGCAGCAGCAAAGTGTATATAAAGAGAGGGATTAAAGGAACAGTTCAGTGTAAAAATGTCAGTCAAAATAAAAAATATTTGTAATATAGTTAGTTAGGCAAAAAGTGTGGGCAGATGTCTAACATAATAGCCAGAACACTACTACCTGCTTTGTCAGGGGCCACATGGGACATAACTGTTCAGTTAGTTTGTGAGCCCGCAGGTTAGATTTAAAAGTAAACTAAAGCTGGCCATGATAAGATCCGCTCGTTGGCGAGTAAATCTTCTACCAATATGCCCACCTACTGATTCGGTCATTTGGCCCTAGAGTATAGGTACCGTTGGTTCGGGGACTGCATCAATGAGCCGATATGGTCCCTGATCCAACGGAAAAATCAAACCTGCCCGAACGAGATCTGGATGATTTCAGGCCAGATGTCAGTTGGGGTGGCTCATCATTCCCATGCCCATAAACTGGCAAATCGGCCCCTGTGTGGCCACCTTAACTAAACAGTTACGTCCCATATGGCCCCCCTCTAGTCACTGGTTACGGACTGCTAACAGCTTATAGAGCTGTAAAGCAGGAAGTAAGTAGTGTTCTGGCTATTATGTTAGACTCCTATCCAGCCTTTATAGATGACATTTTTGCCTAACTAACTATATTGAAAACATTTTTCATTTTACACAGTCTGTTTGTTTTACCCAGTTTTATTTCTACACCGAACTGTTCCTTTAGGGCTCTGGCACACGGGGGAGATTAGTCGCCCGCGATTAACTCCCTGTTCGCGGGCGACTAATCTCCCCCGTGTGCCAGAGCCCTTAAGTTCTTCATAACGACACCCCTGCTTAATGTTATACTATACCCTGTGGAAGTCTGCCCTGGCAACAGCACCCAGTTATATCATAAGCCCGGGCACATATACTGCCATGTATTGCCCATGTAATCTCTAAATAAAGCAGCAGTATGACCTGTAGGGAGAAAGTGCCCATAGCCCCTTGTTTTGCTGATCGTGGGAATTTAGTAGTGAAAAGTGTATCCTTATCATATCTCCCAGCTGAAGGACAGTGATAACAAGGTGCAATAGTGTAACAAAGTACAGGAGCGGCTTATTGTATTGCTGCTCTATACAGGAACTGCCCAAGGACTTGCACCCATTCCTACCTATTGCCTGTACCTGGGGCAGCCCAGGCCGACGGCTTGTACCAGCTACAGGCATACACTAAAGAAACTGTAGGGGTGAAGGGTTTCTTTTGGAAGGAAAGCCCATGGCGAAACTTTTCCCTCCCATATGCCAAGCAGTTTCTATAGGGCCAAGTTTATGTTAAGGGTGAAGACACACGGAGCTACTAGTAGCAGCTACTTTTACATAGCTAATAACCACCAAAAAATCCCCTGCCATAGACAATACTGAGAATTGCCTCTGATAAAAAGACCGCTATCAGTAAATGATCAGCATTGTCTTTTTTAACCACTACAAGTAGCTGCTACTAGTAGCTCCATGTGTCTTCACCCTTAGGGTGAAGACACAGAGTGCTACAAGTAGCAGCTACTTGTTGTTGCTACTAAGATAGACAATGCTGATCATTTGAGGCAATTCTCAGTATTGTCTAAGGCAGGGGATTTTAGTAGCCATTAAAAAGTAGCTGCTACTAGTAGCTCAGTGTGTCTTCACCCTTAGAGAAGCAGATGAACAGTGTGACTGCTAGGAGACCGGCCCTTACCCATACATGCGCTCTCTCTTGCAGGAGTTCTGTCTCTTTGCCGTAGTTGGGCTGGTGTCGGACTTCTTCCTACAGATGTTTTTCTTCACCACTGTGCTGTCCATTGATATTCGCAGAATGGAGGTAGGAAGCCCACATGGAATTTATTGTGTAACTCCAAACTATGTATTATATATGTGAGGTATGTACAGACTAGCCATCATTCCACAAATTAGCTAGTAATGCCTACGGGCTGTAGGAATGCTGAGGGACCCAAGCAGCATGGGCTTTCCTAACCTTGCCCCAGCGAGGGTTGGCCAGTCCATTGTCCTGACTGATGGAAAGGTGTTGGCTGCAATGTAGTGTTATGGTGGCCATACACGCCAATTTAGAATTTACTGGTCATCTGTTTAAAAGCAAACATCTTATTGGTTGCCATGGGTTACTGCTCCTGGCAAAATGTAGTGCCTTATATCACATATGGCATTGTCTTAATATTTGATTTGGAACACCATGAGGCACCATAACAGTTTCTGTTTGTTCTTTTGATGGAAGTACCAAGCACTGTTGGCTGTCATTTCATGCCATTAAACTACAGGTATAATGTGTTCTCCCTCCTGGGGTAACCCCATCCCTAGCCCTATCCCTAACCCTATCCCTAACCCTATCCCTAGCCCTATCCCTAACCCTATCCCTAACCCTAACCCTATCCATAGCCCTAACCCTATCCCTAACCCTATCCCTAACCCTATCCCTAACCCTAACCCTATCCCTAGCCCTATCCATAGCCCTAACCCTATCCCTAACCCTATCCCTAGCCCTAACCGTATCCCTCTCTCTATCCCTAACCCAAGCCCTAACCCTATCTCTAACCCTGTCCCTAACCCTGTCCCTAACCCTAACCCTGTCTCTAACCCTGTCTCTAACCCTAGCCCTAACCCTAACCCTAACCCTAGCCCAGTGATCCCCAACCAGTGGCTTGTAAGCAACATGTTGCTCACCAACCCGTTTGGTGTTGCTCCCAGTAGCCTCAAATTTGGTGCCCATTTTTGAATTTCTGACTTGGAAGACCACATATTCTGCTAAACATAGCCATATTGGGCTACTAATTAACTAATCTGAGTCCTTATTGGTCAACTACTAGAAAAATGTTTGTGCTTGTGTTGCTCCCCATTTTTTTTTTTCATTAAAATATTGCTCGCGGGAAAAAAAGGTTGGGGATATCTGCCCTAGCCCTAACGGTAGCCCTAGCCCTAACCCTAACCCTATCCCTAGCCCTTACCTTATCCCTAACCCTATCCCTAGCCCTAACCTTATCCCTAACCCTAGCCCTAGCCCTAGCCCTATCCCTAACCCTATCTCTAACCCTAGCCCTTAACCCTAACCCTAGCCCTAACCCTAGCCCTAACCCTAGCCCTAACCCTAGCCCTAACCCTATCCCTAGCCCTAACCTTATCCCTAACCCTATGCCTATCCCTAACCCTAACCCTAGCCCTAACCCTATCCCTAACCCTAACCCTATCCCTATCCCTAACCCTATGCCTATCCCTAACCCTAACCCTAGCCCTAACCTTATCCCTAACCCTATGCCTATCCCTAACCCTAACCCTAGCCCTAACCTTATCCCTAACCCTAACCCTATCCCTATCCCTAACCCTATGCCTATCCCTAACCCTAGCCCTAACCCTAACCCTAGCCCTAACCCTAGCCCTAACCCTAGCCCTTAGCCCTAACCCTATCCCTAACCTTATCCCTAACCCTATCCCTAGCCCTAACCTTATGCCTAGCCCTATCCCTAACCCTAGCCCTAGCCCTAACCCTAACCCTAGCCCTAACCCTAGCCCTAACCCTAGCCCTAACCTTATCCCTAACCCTATCCCTAGCCCTAACCCTATCCCTAGCCCTTAGCCCTAACCCTAGCCCTAGCCCTATCTCTAACCCTAGCCCTAACCCTATCTCTAACCCTATCCCTAGCCCTTAGCCCTAACCCTAGCCCTTAGCCCTAACCCTATCCCTAACCCTATCCCTAGCCCTAACCTTATGCCTAGCCCTAACCCTAGCCCTAACCCTAGCCCTAACCCTAGCCCTATCTCTAACCCTAGCCCTAACCCTAGCCCTAACCCTAGCCCTAGCCCTAACCCTAGCCCTAACCCTAACCCTAGCCCTAACCCTAGCCCTAACCCTAGCCCTAACCCTTGCCCTAACCCTTGCCCTAACCCTTGCCCTAACCCTTGCCCTAACCCTTGCCCTAACCCTTGCCCTAACCCTTGCCCTAACCCTTGCCCTATCCCTAACCCTAGCCTTAACCCTATTCCTAGCCCTAACCCTGTGTAACACCCTCTATTGGGGCTCACTAGGAACAAACTGTCAATACCAAAACAGGACAGTGCAGACTGGAGCAGAATAGCTACATTCTGGCATTTGATAACGTCTGTTTGCTTGCAGTTGGCCGACCTGAACAAACGGATGCCAGCAGAGGCCTGCATGCCTCCCCCCAAACCCGGCGCCAAAAGATACGAACGCCAGCCAGCCCTGCGTCCGGCCACCCCTCATACCATCACCCTCCAGCCTTCTTCCTTGCGAAATCTGCGCCTCCCCAAGAGACTGCGCCTGGTGTACTTCTTTGCCAGGACTCGACTCGCTCAGAGAATCATCATGGTAAGAACATAATATAATGCAGGCACTGGCAAACTGGGCAACAATGGCCGGACTGGGAGTCAAAATAGGCCCCGGAATTCCAAATACACAGAGGCCCAAACGGCCCCCCCAGCAGCCCAATAAACAGTGAGAGTCTAGGGCATCTTACAGAACCCACAGATTGCCATTCCGGGCCTGCTGGGCATGTTACTGCATGTCGGCTAAATACATGGGCAAGTTCTTAGGAAGCTGGATAAGGCTTCAAGGTCCAAGTGCAGATTGTAGTGACAGAGCCACAGTGTTCCCTATGTGCCCAGCTCATTCACAAGCATCCCCTGTGAAGGACACGCTGATAAAGAGCTGTAACTGGTTTGAATCCAAGGTCTGCAATAGCCTGGGTTTTTTCTAAGCTACATGCAGAAGTGTTAGTGACTCCCAGGCAGGAGGATGTGCTGTTATCCCACTGGGCAGTGGCCCCTGGTCAGTCACAGCCAGTTTAACTTTTCCTGTTTGCTCTACAGGCTGGGACGGTGGTCTGGATTGGGATCCTTGTATACACGGACCCCGCTGGGCTGCGCAATTACTTAACGGTTCAGGTGACGGAGCAGAGCCCCCTGGGAGGCGCAGTCATGCCTCCGGTTCCGGTACCAGTGCTGCCAGCATCCAACCCACAGAGCCCCCTCGCCGCCGTCTTCCCCACAGGCTCCTCCCAACTGCTGGAAAACCAGTCACAGAGAGACCGCAAGGAGGTGATCGACTCCCTGAGAGGGAGGCTGGATGGCAGCTCCAGGGTTTGGGAAGAAAGTCTCCCTGAAGACAAGGGCAGAGAGCGAGCGGCGGGTAAAGAGGACAAAGCCCATACGCAGGTTACCTGGGGACCCGAGGATGAGGAGACCTGGAGGAAGCTGTCATTCAGACATTGGCCAACCCTCTTCAGCTACTACAATATCACTCTGGCCAAAAAGTATGGGGCAACTTCTTGTACAAAAATATAGCAAACTGTACCTTCTTGCAGGTCCGATGGCAGTAACCATATCCGACTGTGCCATAAAGCGTACAGCACGGGGCTGCAAGTTCTACGGGAGGGGCACAGAACATGGCTTTTATTTGGTTTCATACAGTTATGGGATCCATTATCCAGAAACCTGTTATCCAAAAAGCTCTGAACTATGGGAAAGCCATCTACCTAAAGGTGGCCATACACTGTAAGATCTGCTCGTTTGGCGAGGTCATCAAGCGAGTGGATCTTCTCCCGATATGCCCACCTACAGGTGGCGATATCGGGCTAGCGCTGTCGGTTCAGGGACTGTATCAACGAGCCGATGTGTTCCCCGATCCGACGGAAAAATCAAACCTGCCCAATCAAGATCTGCCCAATTTCAGGCCATATGTTAGTCAAGGAGGCCCGTCGGTGGTGCCCATACATGAACAGATAAGCTGCCGAATCGGTTTAACCCAAATCTGCCCGTGTATGGCCTCCTTCAGTCTCCAAAAAGATTTCCTTTTTCTCTATAATAATAATACAGAGCCTTGTACATGGCCCTATCTAAGATATAATAATCCTTTAGTTTGTTTTGATGCAAGTTACAGAAAGACCCCTTATCTGGACAACCCCTGGCCCCAAGCATTCTGACTAACAGGTCCCATAGCTGTATTATCATACTGATTGTCTGGCTGAGACATATTTTCCTTCTTTTCCTGCACATATTACAGCACGAATCATGAATATAAGGAATGCTCAGAAGAGCTAAGCAATATGGCAACCCCCACTTTTGCACAAATGCAACTAGCCAGTAATATTTATTGGTGCATTGGCTGTATAGAGAGAATGGCTTCCATATGTATAAAGCACTGGGTCTGTGATGTTTTGTGCCACTGTAGCAGGTTAGGGAATTGCTTTATTCTGTAATGAGGCTCATGTAGAAATGTATTAATCTCCTAGGTACATCAGCATCTTACCCATGATTCCCGTCACCATCTACCTGACGCCACAGGAGGTGTCCGACGCACGGCACCCACAGGAGGCTCAGCACTCGCACCCATATCTGCAGCGGGAAGGGAAGCCAGAAGAAGCCTGGGTTCGCGTAGAGGCAAAGGGGGCTGAAGAGGCCGCCAAAAATCAGATGCCAGCAGATGTCACCTTATACAAGTAGGAACTGCCGGGCTCTTACTGCCATTTGCCTTCCTCTTAAAAGGGGTTTGTCCACCTTTGAGTTAACTTTTAGAATGGTGTATAGAGTAATATCCTGAGACAATTTGCAGTTGGTCTTAATTTTTCATTATTTTTATTATTTCAGTATTTGTTCGGCAGTTCTCCAGCTTTGGAGTTTCGGCAGCTATTTGGTTGCTAGGTTCCAAATTACCTTAACAACCAGGGTGTGGTTTGAATGAAAAACTGATATAGGAATAGGAGAGGGGCTATTCCTGGGAAAGGGTTGTTCGACCCCCAAAGGGGTCCCGACCCACAGGTTGAGAACCGCTGAGTCAGACGAAGAAGGCAAATAATTAAAAAAACGATAAAGAACAAATAATGAAGAATGAAAAGTTGCTTCTATAACATACCCCCTATTAAATATTATTTTACAGGCTTCCTAAAGGCACACACTCCCTTTTTGGTGATTCGCTGATATAAATATTGGGTATATTATGATATATTTTTAACCCAACCCATAACTTCCTATCAATATTGATTAATACATTTCATAAGGCGGAGCTTGGAAAGCCCTTGGAAAACAGCATTGCTGCAAAGGTTCTAGACAAACCAGCCCCGTCTGTATTATCCCTTCCCCCCAGATCATTGTTGCTCTGTTAGCTGGTGTAGGAATGGCCGCTCACAGACTCACATCTCGCACTTTCTCCTTAGGGTCGCTGCCTTAGGCCTGGCCTCTGGGATTTTCCTGGTCCTGTTCTTCTTCCTCCTTTACCGGCTCCTATGCCCTAAGAATTATGGGCAGAACGGCGTGCCCCACGGCCGCAGGAAAAAGGGGGATCTGCCCTGTGACGATTACGGTTATTCTCCCCCCGAGACAGAGATTGTGCCCCTTGTGCTGAGAGGGCACCATATGGTACGTGCCACTGATTCTCAGTGTCAGTATGAGATTTCAGCACAGTATCGCTGCACAGACTGCCGGTATGTTGGCCCCGGGGCCCCTCTTGGGCTTTAGGCTCTTTCCCAAGCAATGACTGGAGAAATGGGCTGGACCAATAAATAGAAAGAACACTGCAAATTGAATATACACAGTTACTCTTCTGCTCTAATGCACTTGAACCTGCATTTAATTACTATCAAGTTTAAGTGTTAGGAGAGAAGAGCCCTAACCTACAGAACTTACACTCTAAGTGGTGGGTAATAAGCGCTGCACTATATAGTGGGGGAACATTTATCAACACTGGGCAAATTTGCCTGTGGGTCATAATGTATGGCAACCAATCAAACTGATGCATTCATTGTTCTACCTGCAGCTGGCTAAAAAAAAGTCGATCACTGATTGGTTGCTATGGGTTACTGCCCATGGGCAAATTTGTCCAGTGTTGATAAATGAGCCTCACTGTCTCTGAGTGCTGCCCAAGACTGACTTGGTTGGAGGGTACCTGGATGTTGGCCACAAGGAGCAGTTACTAGTAGATTATTGATCCCTACTCAGTTACTGATCCCCTCTGTGTTCCCTGCAGGACATCGAGTGCCTGGCCAGTGATGGGATGCTGCTGGTGAGCTGCTGTTTGGCCGGACAGATCCGCGTGTGGGACGCCCAGAGTGGGGACTGCTTAACCATCATTCCCAAACCGAGGTAAGCAATACATGTCTCATACTGTGCGCGTATGGGGCAAAGTCCCCAGGGTATTGGCCACTGTATAATATGAAGAGCAATGACTGACAGAGAGTGGCCACCAGGGGGCAGAGGCAGTAAAAACATCCCATGTGTCATTACTCTCAGCCCAACTGAATCCCTAAAGTCATGTGACTGTAAAGCCCAAATCTGAACTAGAAATGAGGGTTCATTGTGTGCCTAGTGTCAGCATTACATTCAAGGAAAACTATACCCCCCCCCCCAAACAATGGAGGTCTCTATAAAAATATATTGCATAAACAGCTCATATGTAAAGCCCTGCTTCATCTTTTTAATATTTATGTATTGTAGTATGTAGTATGTGCCATTGGGTAATCCTAAATAGGAAACTGCCATTTTAAGTACTAAGGGCCGCCCCCTGGGATCATAGGAGCCACAGTGCCCACAAACAAGCCAAGGCACACATACATGCTAGGCCCCATCAGCCAATGAATAGGCAGAGTTCTGCCTTTTGCTCCCACACTACTTCCTGTTACAGTTAGAGCTGCATCACTTCCTGTCAGCTGATCTCTGAGGGAGCACACAGCCCATCACTAAATGGCGGCTCAAGGGAAAGGATGTAAAAGGGCAATATTTACTGATATATATATTCCAGTTTGGGAGATTCTTTAATAGGCCACTTACATGATATAAACTATCTGTTGGTTACGTATTCATTCTGGGGGTGTAGTTTCCCTTTAATCAAGTCCTGTATTTCTGTCTGTGCTTCAGTTTGCGCAGGGAGAGCAGTGGGGTGTTCGAATATCAGGATAACTGGGAGCCGACCCCCGAGTGCAAGTACAATCCTGAGGATTCGCTGGAAAATGGCTACCACCTAAAGAGGAGAGTGCCACACCCCTCGCTCTTCTCCGACCAACCAGACTTAACCAGCCTGATTGATACCAACTTCTCTGAGCAACCTGTGGGGGAGGAGCCTGGGACCAGACAGAGGCTGCCCTGCATCAAGCAGGAAACCCCTGCCATTGGCTATGACTTTAGCAGCCTGGTACAGAAAGTGTACGAGGAGCACGAAGCCTCCAGCTATGGCAGCTTCCCCCTTGTCTTTCCCCCAGCCCCTTACGGGCAGTGCCAGCTGTCATCGGGGAGGCGGAGCCGATCCCCCGGGGGCTGCCTGGACGGCAGTTGTGCCAGAAGGAAAAGCTCTGCGGAAGAGACTAGTGGCTATTGTAATGGGACCTCCTCACCGGTCCTGAGCTGGACTGAATCCTTTGAGAGCTCAGTTTGGAGCCTGGGCCTGCAGGGCAACTTGATAGTAGTTGGGAGAAGTAATGGCAACTTAGAGGTAAGTATCCGGCCAATGGAGCCTGTAGCTGGAATTTTACCCATTGTAGCTAATTAGTTTCTTATAGTATAGTGTCTGCCTCACCTTGCCCCCACCCTGTGCCTGTCTGTCTGCCTCTTATTCCAGTGTATTAAAGGGGAAGCTCACCTTCAGGTTAACCTTTAGTATGTTATAGAATGGCCTATTCTTAGCAACATTTCAATTTGTCTTCATTTTTTTATAGTTTTTTAGTTACTGGCCTTCATCTTCTGACTCTTTCCAGCTTTCAAATGGGGGTCACTGACCCCGGCAGCCAGAGAAATATTGCTCTGTGAGGCCGAAGTCTTATTATTTTTTATTACTTATCCTTTTCTATTTATGCCCTCTTCTATTTATATTCCTGTCTCTCTTTCAAACCAATGTCTGGCTGCTAAGTTAAATTGGCCATAGCAACCAGATAGCTGCTGAAATTCCAAACTGGAGAGCTGCTGAACAAAAAGCCAAATAATAACAAATGAAGACCAATTACAAATTGCCCCAGAATAGCTTCATACTAAAAGTTCATTTAAAGCTGAACAATCCTCTGCCTTATTCCAGCAGTAACACTTACCGGCCTGCAGGGGTCGCTGTTTTGTGCTCCTATCCCTGTTTCTAAAGCTTTGTCGCATTAATCCCATTGCATTTCTCGCTCCCCGTAGGTTTGGGATGCCATCGAGGGAAGTCTCCGCTGCAGCAATTGCGATGGGCAGAGCGGCATCACGGCTCTCGTGTTCCTCAATCACAGGTGAGAGGGGAAATCCACTTTCTGAAAGATTTTATTCATCGCTCTCCATGGGGGGAGGGAAGAGTAATGTTTGTGCTTTTGTGTTTCTAAGGATTGTGGTAGCGAGGCTCAATGGCTCCCTGGATTTCTACTGCCTAGATTCCCAAAAATCCTCCAGTCAGCTGCAGTTTAGAGGTAAGGCATAAATACCTGCTTCTTCCTCCCTGGGGGAGAATATAATGGCATTTACTCCTGTTGTAGTGTAATATCAGCTTGATGGGCAAGAAGAGAAAGATGGGCAAGGCCCAGAGTCACAAGGCTAGCATATCCACCCCCCACCCCGTTTATACACCTTTAAATTCTCTGTACTTCCTGCTCCTGGGCTGCTCTCTTTCCCATGGTCAGGCAGGAACCCCCCCCCCTTGGTAAGTGAATCCAATCTCCCCCCAGTACTTACCCAGGTACAGAGCTCTTATTCTCTGTACTTCCTGCTCCTGGGCTGCTCTCTTTCCCATGGTCAGGCAGGAACCTCCCCCTGGGTAAGTGAATCCAATCTCCCCCCAGTACTTACTCAGGTACAGAGCTCTGTTTCTCTGTACTTCCTGAACCTGGGCTGCTCTCTTTCCCATGGTCAGGTACGGGACACAGCCTCGTTGCTTGGGTATTGCATTGATCTCTATGAACCAGGGAAAGCAATGTTAGACATATTAGGGAATTATGTTCATGTAATGTGGTCTTTCCTGTCCTACAGGTGCCCCAAACAGAAGCAATGTCCCCAGCTCCCCGCTGTACAGTACTGATGATGTGATTGGCTGCCAGCGGAGCCACACAGTGGCCTGTGCCCATCAGAAGCCAATCACTGCCCTGAAAGCAGCAGCAGGCCGGCTAGTGACCGGGAGCCAGGACCACACAGTGAGAGTGAGTGCAGGAGCATTGGTTACTCACTGCCGGCAGAATGGGATGGGCACTCAGTGCCGGGCAGGGGGACACTTGAGCAACTGGGTCAGAACTCCCTGCGGTGGCTTTGTGCCAGGAGAAGGGCACTCTGTTAATCCAGAAACTGGCCATTCCCATGGTTAGAAAAGAAAAAACTTTATCATACGCTCATCTCAAAAAAGCCTGACGCATTTTGTGAGAGAGACAGTCATTGGCTTTATAAGCCTGTCAGAGAGACAGTCATTGGCTTTATAAGCCTATCAGAGAGACAGTCATTGGCTTTATAAGCCTGTCAGAGAGACAGCCATTGGCTTTATAAGCCTGTCAGAGAGACAGCCATTGGCTTTATAAGCCTGTCAGAGAGACAGCCATTGGCTTTATAAGCCTGTCAGAGAGACAGTCATTGGCTTTATAAGCCTATCAGAGAGACAGTCATTGGCTTTATAAGCCTGTCAGAGAGACAGCCATTGGCTTTATAAGCCTGTCAGAGAGACGGTCATTGGCTTTATAAGCCTGTCAGAGAGACGGTCATTGGCTTTATAAGCCTGTCAGACAGTCATTGGCTTTATAATCCTATCAGAGAGACAGTCATTGGCTTTATAAGCCTGTCGGAGAGACAGTCATTGGCTTTATAAGCCTGTCAGACAGTCATTGGCTTTATAATCCTATCAGAGAGACGGTCATTGGCTTTATAAGCCTGCTAGAGAGACAGTCATTGGCTTTATAATCCTATCAGAGAGACGGTCATTGGCTTTATAAGCCTGTCAGATAGACAGCCATTGGCTTTATAAACCTGCCAGAGAGACAGTCATTGGCTTTATAAACCTGCCAGAGAGACAGTCATTGGCTTTATAAACCTGTCAGAGAGACAGCCATTGGCTTTATAAACCTGTCAGAGAGACAGCCATTGGCTTTATAAACCTGTCAGAGAGACAGCCATTGGCTTTATAAGCTTATCAGAGAGACGGTCATTGGCTTTATAAACCTGCCAGAGAGACAGTCATTGGCTTTATAAGCCTGTCAGAGAGACAGTCATTGGCTTTATAAACCTGTCAGAGAGACAGTCATTGGCTTTATAAGCCTGTCAGAGAGACAGCCATTGGCTTTATAAGCCTGTCAGAGAGACAGCCATTGGCTTTATAAGCCTGTCAGACACAAAATGTGTCAGCTGTGTGTGATAATTAGACCCAAGCGAGTACCTCCCCATCACTGCACGGCCTCGAGTCCCGTCATTTATTCAGTTCTAGTTACCCTTTAGCCATTGGCAGTTGTTTAGTTAAGGTGTATATATGTTGTGTGTGTGCAGGTGTACCGGCTGGAGGATGCCTGCTGCCTCTTCACTCTGCAGGGACACTCGGGAGGCATCACAGCCATTTACATTGATGAGGTAGGTGGCACCAGTGTAGCCATGGCAACTCCCAGTACCATTCAGTTTGGGCGATTGCCATGATAACGGGCAAAAAAATAATAAAATTCTACTTATTTTGCAGACAATGGTTCTGGCCAGTGGGGGGCAGGATGGAGCAATCTGTCTGTGGGATGTACTGACAGGAAGCAGGGTCAGTCACATGTTCGGACACCGCGGTGATGTCACCTCCTTGCTTTGCACTACTTCCTGTGTGATCAGCAGTGGGCTGGACGATGTCATTTGTATATGGGACAGGAGCACGGCGATTCGACTCTACTCCATCCAGCAGGTGAGTCTCAGTTAGATCTGCCCTCCTGCCTTCTATCTGCAAACCTATTGGCCAAGAGGCAAGTTGGGGGATTGTCCAATTGTGTTGTGTAAATGGTTAATAGGGGCAGTGTTAAACCCCCAAACAATGGAGCTCTCTATAAATATATATATATTGCATAAACAGCTCATAAGTAAATCTAAATAAACCATTTTCATATAAATATACTTTAGCAGTATGTGCCATTGGGTAATCCTAAATAGGAAACTGCCATTTTAGGTACTAAGCCCCGCCCCCTGGGATCATAGGAGTCACAGTGCACACAAACAAGCCAAGGCACACATACATGCTAGGCCCCATCAGCCAATGAATGGGCAGAGTTCTGCCTTTTGCTCCCACACTACTTCCTGTTACAGTTAGAGCTGCATCACTTCCTGTCAGCTGATCTCTGAGGGAGCCCACAGCCCATCACTAAATGGCGGCTCAAGGGAAAGGATGCAAAAGGGCAATATTTACTGATATATATATTCCAGTTTGGGAGATTCTTTAATAGGCCACTTACATGATATAAACTGTCTGTTGGTTACCATGGGAAAGAGAGCAGCCCAGAGACAGGAAGCTCAGAGATTCTGAGGTCCATACACAGATTTTGATTGGTGGGATGATGTTACAATGGTTCTGATGAAGTCTCTCCGCCTCTGTAGGACTTGGGCTGCGGGTCCAGCTTGGGGCTGATCTCGGACAACCTGCTGGTCACGGGGGGCCAGGGCTGCGTGTCGTTCTGGGACATTGGCTACGGGGACCTGTTGCAGACAGTTTACCTGGGGAAGTGCGAGGAGGCGCAGCCGGCGCGGCAGATTCTAGTGTTGGACAATGCGGCCATAGTGTGCGACTTTGGCAGCGAGCTGAGCCTGGTGTACGTCCCCTCGGTGCTGGAGAAGCTCGACTGAGAGCCGGGTTAACCCTCGGCTGCCCGGTACTGTGACGCCGGCACGCAGGCTGCAAGCTTTTCCTTGCGTATAATATATTCCAATGGAATTCTACAATATACACTGGCACAGTACAAACCCGTCTCCTCCACGTCCGACTGGGGTCCCGTTTTTATGTCCCCCCCCTCCAAAGCGGCGACAGGTTGGTACTGTGCCATAGCAACCGCGCAACCAAAAGATTCGTCATGAATCCGTAGCACTTCATCGCCAGCAGTGGATTGCGGCATGATCCATGTCTCCTGGTATTAGGGTCGGCCAGCCGGATGGGAGGGGATGCTGGGAGTTGTAGTTATGTGGGGACAACCCTGTGCTTCATTGTACCACTGTGGGTGAGGCCACGAGGGAGAAGCTGTTTATACAGAGGGCAACGTGTAACAGTGTCGGTAGGGGGCTGCATAATGTTCCTACGGTAGCCAGGCCGCAGGGTTATACACATTATGGCTCCCAGAATTCATTTCTGTTCCTGATATTATTGGACATAGAGGAATTTCAACTCTGCAACTACAATTGCCAGCAGCCAGAGAATATCTACTTGGCTCCACCCACTTACCCATCATTCAATATGAACGTGTCACATGGTATAACTGTATCAATGAAGGCAACACAGACCTAGACCCGAGGAACATCTCCTATACACTATGTTACAGGCTCCGCCCACTCGGCCACCATTTTGTTTGTCCCTTGATGAGCAAGAGAATGAGCCCTCGTATGTATAGATTGCTGGCACTCGTTATGGTTGGTTGGTTATGGGAGGGACAGTGCCATAGCTTGACAGCTGGGAGGGGCTTAAGCCTCAGGCCACTCCTTCCCCTGCATGGAACAGCAACAGTCACATGACCTGAAAGGAAAGCGCCTGCGTTGTTGACTCTAACGTGTCACGGTATATAAAATAATATTTTTGGTAAAGGTTATAATTTATTTTGATGTAGATCTTATTCTTTATAGAGCTTTAAACCGTTAATTGTACATTTGCGCTCTTGGTTTCTATGTCCGTTTTGTTTTTTTGAATTTTTTTTTTTTTTTTTTAAATCTCTTCTCTTTTCTTACATAAAAGAATTCTACCTGATAATCCACTGTCTGCCTCTGTGTCTGGGTGTGACTGCTAATATCCTTATCATTTACAGTAGGGGGTACATTATCCCTTATAATACATGAGTGATACTCAGAGTTCCGTGTATAACTCAGCCTGCAGCCTTGTGCCTTTATATGGGGGGCACAGAACCCCTCAGTGACTGCTAATATCCTTATCATTTACAGTAGGGGGTACAGTATCCCTTATAATACATGAGTGATACTCAGAGTTCCCTGTATAACTCAGCCTGCAGCCTTGTGCCTTTATATGGGCACAGAACCCCTCAGTGACTGCTAATATCCTTATCATTTACAGTAGGGGGTACATTATCCCTTATAATACATGAGTGATACTCAGAGTTCCCTGTATAACTCAGCCTGCAGCCTTGTGCCTTTATATGGGCACAGAACCCCTCAGTGACTGCTAATATCCTTATCATTTACAGTAGGGGGTACATTATCCCTTATAATACATGAGTGATACTCAGAGTTCCCTGTATAACTCAGCCTGCAGCCTTGTGCCTTTATATGGGGGGCACAGAACCCCTCAGTGACTGCTAATATCCTTATCATTTACAGTAGGGGGTACATTATCCCTTATAATACATGAGTGATACTCAGAGTTCCCTGTATAACTCAGCCTGCAGCCTTGTGCCTTTATATGGGGGGCACAGAACCCCTCAGTGACTGCTAATATCCTTATCATTTACAGTAGGGGGTACAGTATCCCTTATAATACATGAGTGATACTCAGAGTTCCCTGTATAACTCAGCCTGCAGCCTTGTGCCTTTATATGGGGGGCACAGAACCCCTCAGTGACTGCTAATATCCTTATCATTTACAGTAGGGGGTACATTATCCCTTATAATACATGAGTGATACTCAGAGTTCCCTGTATAACTCAGCCTGCAGCCTTGTGCCTTTATATGGGGGGCACAGAACCCCTCAGTGACTGCTAATATCCTTATCATTTACAGTAGGGGGTACATTATCCCTTATAATACATGAGTGATACTCAGAGTTCCCTGTATAACTCAGCCTGCAGCCTTGTGCCTTTATATGGGGGGCACAGAACCCTCAGTGACTGCTAATATCCTTATCATTTACAGTAGGGGGTACAGTATCCCTTATAATACATGAGTGATACTCAGAGTTCCCTGTATAACTCAGCCTGCAGCCTTGTGCCTTTATATGGGGGGCACAGAACCCCTCAGTGACTGCTAATATCCTTATCATTTACAGTAGGGGGTACATTATCCCTTATAATACATGAGTGATACTCAGAGTTCCCTGTATAACTCAGCCTGCAGCCTTGTGCCTTTATATGGGGGGCACAGAACCCCTCAGTGACTGCTAATATCCTTATCATTTACAGTAGGGGGTACATTATCCCTTATAATACATGAGTGATACTCAGAGTTCCCTGTATAACTCAGCCTGCAGCCTTGTGCCTTTATATGGGGGGCACAGAGCCCCTCAGTGACTGCTAAGATCCTTATCATTTACAGTAGGGGGTACATTATCCCTTATAATACATGAGTGATACTCAGAGTTCCCTGTATAACTCAGCCTGCAGCCTTGTGCCTTTATATGGGGGGCACAGAACCCCTCAGTGACTGCTAATATCCTTATCATTTACAGTAGGGGGTACAAACAAATAAAAAGTAAGGAAGTCTAGTGAAATAGTTTATAGGGAGGTTGGAATAATCCCAAATGCTCAGAAACACATTACAAATTATACATTTTCAGCAAAATAGTATTTGTAGTAACATGCAAGTTCGCATCTAACCAACACTGTAAATAAGCCCCTCAGTGTGGGTGCCGGCCAATGGGCTTCCAGTGCCACCATGATAGAGCCAACTACTAGGGTGACCTGGGCATTTTTATAAAACAAGGGCAAAAGTGTATGAATTTAGTAACACTGCCCACTCAGACCGGTGCCGGGGGCCTAAAGGAAAGGAAGGCCTGGCCGGTACGCGGGGGCTGACACTCTAGTGGGCCTAAAGGAAAGGAAGGCCTGGCCGGTACGCGGGGGGCTGACACTCTAGTGGGCCGAAAGGAAGGCCTGGCCGGTAAGCGGGGGCTGACACTCTAGTGGGCCTAAAGGAAAGGAAGGCCTGGCCGGTACGCGGGGGCTGACACTCTAGTGGGCCGAAAGGAAGGCCTGGCCGGTACGCGGGGGCTGACACTCTAGTGGGCCGAAAGGAAGGCCTGGCCGGTACGCGGGGGCTGACACTCTAGTGGGCCGAAAGGAAGGCCTGGCCGGTACGCGGGGGCTGACACTCTAGTGGGCCTAAAGGAAAGGAAGGCCTGGCCGGTACGCGGGGGCTGACACTCTAGTGGGCCTAAAGGAAAGGAAGGCCTGGCCGGTACGCGGGGGCTGACACTCTAGTGGGCCTAAAGGAAAGGAAGGCCTGGCCGGTACGCGGGGGCTGACACTCTAGTGGGCCTAAAGGAAAGGAAGGCCTGGCCGGTACGCGGGGGCTGACACTCTAGTGGGCCTAAAGGAAAGGAAGGCCTGGCCGGTACGCGGGGGCTGACACTCTAGTGGGCCTAAAGGAAAGGAAGGCCTGGCCGGTACGCGGGGGCTGACACTCTAGTGGGCCTAAAGGAAAGGAAGGCCTGGCCGGTACGCGGGGGCTGACACTCTAGTGGGCCTAAAGGAAAGGAAGGCCTGGCCGGTACGCGGGGGCTGACACTCTAGGCCTGGGTGTATTTATCTTGCACTTCCTGCAGGCAGAGAACTGGATCTGTACTGTGTGGCTGTGGGTCAGCTGACCCTACCCAGGCCAATAGGAGCAGGACACACATGTACACGGCACGTACCATACATAACCAGCAGGGGGAGCACTCTGCCAGCACAGTCCCAATCCCAGCAGCCCTTGGGGCTCACTCAGAGCACAGCCGCCGACAGCCCTCTGGCGAAAAACGTCACGTGTTTGTCCTGGATCTTGTACTGGTAGATCTCCGGCTGGGTTTGCCCCCGTTTTTTCCCACTGGACACGGCCCCCCTGAAAATCTTCAGCTGCAACGTGACAAAAGCAAAATTCTGTTAATCCTGAGAATCTACTAACGCTGCCTAATGTTGGGCATGGGGGGGCACACTCTACTAACGCTGCCTAATGTTGGGCATGGGGGGGGGCACACACTACTAACGCTGCCTAATGTTGGGCATGGGGAGGGCACACTCTACTAACGCTGCCTAATGTTGGGCATGGGGGGGCACACTCTACTAACGCTGCCTAATGTTGGGCATGGGGGGGCACACTCTACTAACGCTGCCTAATGTTGGGCATGGGGGGGCACACTCTACTAACGCTGCCTAATGTTGGGCATGGGGGGGCACACTCTACTAACGCTGCCTAATGTTGGGCATGGGGGGGGGCACACACTACTAACGCTGCCTAATGTTGGGCATGGGGGGGCACACTCTACTAACGCTGCCTAATGTTGGGCATGGGGGGGGCACACTCTACTAACGCTGCCTAATGTTGGGCATGGGGGGCACACTCTACTAACGCTGCCTAATGTTGGGCATGGGGGGGCACACTCTACTAACGCTGCCTAATGTTGGGCATGGGGGGGCACTCTACTAACGCTGCCTAATGTTGGGCATGGGGGGGCACTCTACTAACGCTGCCTAATGTTGGGCATGGGGGGGCACTCTACTAACGCTGCCTAATGTTGGGCATGGGGGGGCACACTCTACTAACGCTGCCTAATGTTGGGCATGGGGGGGGCACACTCTACTAACGCTGCCTAATGTTGGGCATGGGGGGGCACACTCTACTAACGCTGCCTAATGTTGGGCATGGGGGGGGCACACTCTACTAACGCTGCCTAATGTTGGGCATGGGGGGGCACTCTACTAACGCTGCCTAATGTTGGGCATGGGGGGGCACTCTACTAACGCTGCCTAATGTTGGGCATGGGGGGGGCACTCTACTAACGCTGCCTAATGTTGGGCATGGGGGGGCACACTCTACTAACGCTGCCTAATGTTTGGCATGGGGGGGCACACTCTACTAACGCTGCCTAATGTTGGGCATGGGGGGGCCACACTCTACTAACGCTGCCTAATGTTGGGCATGGGGGGGCACACTCTACTAACGCTGCCTAATGTTGGGCATGGGGGGGCACTCTACTAACGCTGCCTAATGTTGGGCATGGGGGGGCACTCTACTAACGCTGCCTAATGTTGGGCATGGGGGGGCACACTCTACTAACGCTGCCTAATGTTGGGCATGGGGGGGGCACTCTACTAACGCTGCCTAATGTTTGGCATGGGGGGGCACACTCTACTAACGCTGCCTAATGTTGGGCATGGGGGGGGCACACTCTACTAACGCTGCCTAATGTTGGGCATGGGGGGGGCACACTACTAACGCTGCCTAATGTTGGGCATGGGGGGGGCACACTCTACTAACGCTGCCTAATGTTGGGCATGGGGGGGGCACACTACTAACGCTGCCTAATGTTGGGCATGGGGGGGGCACACTCTACTAACGCTGCCTAATGTTGGGCATGGGGGGGCACACTCTACTAACGCTGCCTAATGTTGGGCATGGGGGGGCACACTCTACTAACGCTGCCTAATGTTGGGCATGGGGGGGGCACACTCTACTAACGCTGCCTAATGTTGGGCATGGGGGGGGCACACTACTAACGCTGCCTAATGTTGGGCATGGGGGGGGCACACTCTACTAACGCTGCCTAATGTTGGGCATGGGGGGGGCACACTCTACTAACGCTGCCTAATGTTGGGCATGGGGGGGGGCACACTACTAACGCTGCCTAATGTTGGGCATGGGGGGGGCACACTCTACTAACGCTGCCTAATGTTGGGCATGGGGGGGGCACACTACTAACGCTGCCTAATGTTGGGCATGGGGGGCACACTCTACTAACGCTGCCAGTGGGGCGACTTGTCTAATACACAGCAATGAACTCTCCTCCCACAATGCCTTGCAGGAACATTATTACACAGGAGCCCACACTGACCTGCCCATGTACCTCCTTACAGAACCCCGAGCTCAGCCCTTCCGCCCACAGGATCACTTGGCTCTGGTGGGACAGAGACCTCCGCAGCAGCTCCTTCTCCTCATCCCCCGACTCCTCCGCTCCATGCAGCAGGCAGACCACGTTACCCTGGAAACCACAGTGTGGGGAAAGGGTTAATCACAAAGCCTAAGCATTAGCTACACTGCATTCTAATAGGGCAACCTTATGGCTAGCAGGGCAATGTGCTGTATGTGCCCCTACACAGGCTGCCTACGTGGTAGTACCTTACTGGGCATCAATGGGGCCAAATTCAGCCCGGCCAGGGCTAAAACCAAATGCATCCCTGAGGTTTAAAAAATACTGTGGGGGGCAACAATCAGTGTGGCACTCCCTTTTACCAACAAGTCTGCCCATTTTATTATCAGATTGCTAGCCTAGGGGGTCAAACAGTGGCCCAATCAGACAAAGGCAGTAATGACACAGGGAGCCGGTAGCCCTACGTTGGTACTGGGGTTCCCTGACAAGTCTCCCAAACTCCAGATCCTTGTGAAGCCTTATACTGTATGAACCACAAGGAACTAAATACAAATAAATCAATGTGGCCCCCCTCTCCAGGGGCCACACAGGCCAGGAAGCTTTAATCTGCTGGGGGCAGAAGTACAAGCCCCCGCCACCCTCTCTCACCCACCTGGTACTGAGTGCACACAGTGGCCCTGCAGTAATGCATGAAGTCCAGCAGCTGCAGGGGGGGCACCCCCAGACTGAGCAGGACACTCACATCATCCAGGATCAGCACAGGACACTTCCACGACTGACCAGCAGATGGCGCCAGTGCAGCACTAACAAAGCTGTATAAAGGTTTCAGGTCTGATCCTGCCCTGTAACATATGAGTGTATCGGTTACCCACAGCCCGGGGGGGCATTATCCTGTTGCACAGGGGGGGGTCTGCAGACTGTACCTTAGGAAACAGAGAGGGTTGGTTACTTCTGCCTCCGGATTGTCACCAAAGAGCAAGTCCGTGTACGATCTCAGCCCTTCCAGGAACACCAGTTGCCCCTCGTCCTTAGCCGAGCTCAGGTTCACTCCCTGCAGGGTGGGATAGGGAACATCAGGGGGCTACATACACCTGCACCCCCAGCAGGCACCCCACTTAGGCATGATTAGAACCATATCTTGGGGTGCAGCTTCTGCTGGGGGAGCCATAGGGCTCTAGGTCCCTGATGCTGGGGCAGAATAGCCCTGTATGGGCAGTAAATACGAGGGGTACTTACCAGCTTCTGGGCAACGATGCTGTAGTGACTGAATGACTGCACCAGGGCCACAAAGCACACCCTGCACCCCGCTGTGAAAAGAGCAACAGGGGGTCTCCATTATGTGTGTAACAGTTCCATTTCACTCCTCATTCTCGGTTACCCCTGATGTACCCAGCCCCCCAGTGAGCAGCCCCCCAGTGAGCAGCCCCCCAGTGAGCAGCCCCCCAGTGAGCAGCCCCCCCTATGGGCCAAGGCTCCAGCAATCTGCCCTGCCCTCAGGGATCAATACCCCCACCCCGGGCTCAACCATCCGGGGAATAAATCTCATGTGGCTCAGGGCTGTGTGTAGGGCTGGAAGAGTGGGAAGGAAATGCACTTACCCCTCAGGTAGTAGGACAGGAAGTGATGGACCAGGAAGCTCCCATCGGTCTTGGAGTCACAGAGGAGAGTAAATTTGCCCTGATGCAAAGATAAGGCCAGAATTATACAAAGTGCAGCAATAATGGGAAATATAATCATGTTTGATTCAGTTCATAGAAAGAAATGGATTCTGTATTCTACAGACACAGCTAGTAGCCAGTCACAGGCATATGGCCACAGGTTGCCCAGCACAGCTAGTAGCCAGTCACAGGCATATGGCCACAGGTTGCCCAGCACAGCTAGTAGCCAGTCACAGGCATATGGCCACAGGTTGCCCAGCACAGCTAGTAGCCAGTCACAGGCATATGGCCACAGGTTGCCCAGCACAGCTAGTAGCCAGTCACAGGCATATGGCCACAGGTTGCCCAGCACAGCTAGTAGCCAGTCACAGGCATACGGCCACAGGTTGCCCAGCACAGCTAGTAGCCAGTCACAGGCATATGGCCACAGGTTGCCCAGCACAGCTAGTAGCCAGTCCCAGGCATATGGCCACAGGTTGCCCAGCACAGCTAGTAGCCAGTCCCAGGCATATGGCCACAGGTTGCCCAGCACAGCTAGTAGCCAGTCCCAGGCGTATGGCCACAGGTTGCCCAGCACAGCTAGTAGCCAGTCACAGGCATACGGCCACAGGTTGCCCAGCACAGCTAGTAGCCAGTCACAGGCATACGGCCACAGGTTGCCCAGCACAGCTAGTAGCCAGTCACAGGCATACGGCCACAGGTTGCCCAGCACAGCTAGTAGCCAGTCACAGGCATACGGCCACAGGTTGCCCAGCACAGCTAGTAGCCAGTCACAGGCATATGGCCACAGGTTGCCCAGCACAGCTAGTAGCCAGTCACAGGCGTATGGCCACAGGTTGCCCAGCACAGCTAGTAGCCAGTCACAGGCGTATGGCCACAGGTTGCCCAGCACAGCTAGTAGCCAGTCCCAGGCATATGGCCACAGGTTGCCCAGCACAGCTAGTAGCCAGTCCCAGGCGTATGGCCACAGGTTGCCCAGCACAGCTAGTAGCCAGTCACAGGCATACGGCCACAGGTTGCCCAGCACAGCTAGTAGCCAGTCACAGGCATACGGCCACAGGTTGCCCAGCACAGCTAGTAGCCAGTCACAGGCATACGGCCACAGGTTGCCCAGCACAGCTAGTAGCCAGTCACAGGCATACGGCCACAGGTTGCCCAGCACAGCTAGTAGCCAGTCACAGGCATATGGCCACAGGTTGCCCAGCACAGCTAGTAGCCAGTCACAGGCGTATGGCCACAGGTTGCCCAGCACAGCTAGTAGCCAGTCACAGGCGTATGGCCACAGGTTGCCCAGCACAGCTAGTAGCCAGTCCCAGGCATATGGCCACAGGTTGCCCAGCACAGCTAGTAGCCAGTCACAGGCGTATGGCCACAGGTTGCCCAGCAGAGCTAGTAGCCAGTCACAGGCATACGGCCACAGGTTGCCCAGCACAGCTAGTAGCCAGTCACAGGCATACGGCCACAGGTTGCCCAGCACAGCTAGTAGCCAGTCACAGGCATACGGCCACAGGTTGCCCAGCACAGCTAGTAGCCAGTCACAGGAATACGGCCACAGGTTGCCCAGCACAGCTAGTAGCCAGTCACAGGAATACGGCCACAGGTTGCCCAGCACAGCTAGTAGCCAGTCACAGGCATATGGCAGATCCTGGGCGACATTCCAGGGGTTTCTCTCTGTATATTGGGGAGTGTTGGGGAGACAATGCTCATCCCACAGCCTTCCCTTTATGTAGGGTATATGGGGCACAATACTCTCCCCTCTACACAGGGGAATGTTGGGGTACACAGGGGCACAATACCCTACACAGGGGAATGTTGGGGTACATGGGGCACAATACCCTACACAGGGGAATGTTGGGGTACACAGGGGCACAATACCCTACACAGGGGAATGTTGGGGTACACAGGGGCACAATACCCTACACAGGGGAATGTTGGGGTACATAGGGGGCACAATACCCTACACAGGGGAATGTTGGGGTACATAGGGGCACAATACCCTACACAGGGGAATGTTGGGGTACATAGGGGGCACAATACCCTACACAGGGGAATGTTGGGGTACATAGGGGGCACAATACCCTACACAGGGGAATGTTGGGGTACATAGGGGGCACAATACCCTACACAGGGGAATGTTGGGGTACATAGGGGGCACAATACCCCTACACAGGGGAATGTTGGGGTACATAGGGGCACAATACCCTTCACAGGGGAATGTTGGGGTACATAGGGGCACAATACCCTACACAGGGGAATGTTGGGGTACATAGGGGGCGCTATTACCCTACACAGGGGAATGTTGGGGTACATAGGGGGCGCTATTACCTACACAGGGGAATGTTGGGGTACATAGGGGGCGCTATTACCCCTACACAGGGGAATGTTGGGGTACATAGGGGGCGCTATTACCCTACACAGGGGAATGTTGGGGTACATAGGGGGCGCTATTACCCTACACAGGGGAATGTTGGGGTACATAGGGGCACAATACCCTACACAGGGGAATGTTGGGGTACATAGGGGGCACAATACCCTACACAGGGGAATGTTGGGGTACATAGGGGCACAATACCCTACACAGGGGAATGTTGCGGTACATAGGGCACAATACCCTACACAGGGGAATGTTGGGGTACATAGGGGCACAATACCCTACACAGGGGAATGTTGGGGTACATAGGGGGCACAATACCCTACACAGGGGAAAGTTGGGGTACATAGGGCACAATACCCTACACAGGGGAATGTTGGGGTACATAGGGGCACAATACCCTACACAGGGGAATGTTGGGGTACATAGGGGCACAATACCCTACACAGGGGAATGTTGGGGTACATAGGGGCGCTATTACCCTACACAGGGGAATGTTGGGGTACATAGGGGGCGCTATTACCCTACACAGGGGAATGTTGGGGTACATAGGGGGCACAATACCCTAACACAGGGGAATGTTGGGGTACATAGGGGCACAATACCCTACACAGGGAAATGTTGGGGTACATGGGGCACAATACCCTACACAGGGGAATGTTGGGGTACATAGGGGCACAAATACCCTACACAGGGGAATGTTGGGGTACATAGGGGCACAATACCCTACACAGGGGAATGTTGGGGTACATAGGGGGCACAATACCCTACACAGGGGAATGTTGGGGTACATAGGGGCACAATACCCTACACAGGGGAATGTTGGGGTACATAGGGGCACAATACCCTACACAGGGGAATGTTTGGGGTACATAGGGGCGCTATTACCCTACACAGGGGAATGTTGGGGTACATAGGGGCACAATACCCTACACAGGGGAATGTTGGGGTACATAGGGGCACAATACCCTACACAGGGGAATGTTGGGGTACATAGGGGCACAATACCCTACACAGGGGAATGTTGGGGTACATAGGGGCGCTATTACCCTACACAGGGGAATGTTGGGGTACATAGGGGGCACAATACCCTACACAGGGGAATGTTGGGGTACATAGGGGCACAATACCCTACACAGGGGAATGTTGGGGTACATAGGGGGCGCTATTACCCTACACAGGGGAATGTTGGGGTACATAGGGGCACAATACCCTAACACAGGGGAATGTTGGGGTACATGGGGCACAATACCCTACACAGGGGAATGTTGGGGTACATAGGGGCACAATACCCTACACAGGGGAATGTTGGGGTACATAGGGGCACAATACCCTACACAGGGGAATGTTGGGGTACATAGGGGCACAATACCCTACACAGGGGAATGTTGGGGTACATAGGGGCACAATACCCTACACAGGGGAATGTTGGGGTACATAGGGGCACAATACCCTACACAGGGGAATGTTGGGGTACATAGGGGCACAATACCCTACACAGGGGAATGTTGGGGGTACATAGGGGGGCACAATACCCTACACAGGGGAATGTTGGGGTACATAGGGGCACAATACCCTACACAGGGGAATGTTGGGGTACATAGGGGCACAATACCCTACACAGGGGAATGTTGGGGTACATAGGGGCACAATACCCTACACAGGGGAATGTTGGGGTACATAGGGGCGCTATTACCCTACACAGGGGAATGTTGGGGTACATAGGGGCACAATACCCTACACAGGGGAATGTTGGGGTACATAGGGGGCACAATACCCTACACAGGGGAATGTTGGGGTACATAGGGGCACAATACCCTACACAGGGGAATCTTGGGGTACATAGGGGCGCTATTACCCTACACAGGGGAATGTTGGGGTACATAGGGGGCAAAATACCCTACACAGGGGAATGTTGGGGTACATAGGGGCACAATACCCTACACAGGGGAATGTTGGGGTACATAGGGGGCGCTATTACCCTACACAGGGGAATGTTGGGGTACATAGGGGCACAATACCCTACACAGGGGAATGTTGGGGTACATAGGGGCACAATTACCCTACACAGGGGAATGTTGGGGTACATAGGGGCACAATACCCTACACAGGGGAATGTTGGGGTACATAGGGGGCGCTATACCCTACACAGGGGAATGTTGGGGTACATAGGGGGCACAATACCCTACACAGGGGAATGTTGGGGTACATAGGGGCACAATACCCTACACAGGGGAATGTTGGGGTACATAGGGGGACAATACCCTACACAGGGGAATGTTGGGGTACATAGGGGGCACAATACCCTACACAGGGGAATGTTGGGGTACATAGGGGCACAATACCCTACACAGGGGAATGTTGGGGTACATAGGGGGCACAAATACCCTACACAGGGGAATGTTGGGGTACATAGGGGGCGCTATTACCCTACACAGGGGAATGTTGGGGTACATAGGGGCACAATACCCTACACAGGGGAATGTTGGGGTACATAGGGGCACAATACCCTACACAGGGGAATGTTGGGGTACATAGGGGCACAATACCCTACACAGGGGAATGTTGGGGTACATAGGGGCACAATCAACCCTACACAGGGGAATGTTGGGGTACATAGGGGCACAATACCCTACACAGGGGAATGTTGGGGTACATAGGGGGCGCTATTACCCTACACAGGGGAATGTTGGGGTACATAGGGGCACAATACCCTACACAGGGGAATGTTGGGGTACATAGGGGCACAATACCCTACACAGGGGAATGTTGGGGTACATAGGGGCACAATACCCTACACAGGGGAATGTTGGGGTACATAGGGGGCACAATACCCTACACAGGGGAATGTTGGGGTACATAGGGGGCGCTATTACCCTACACAGGGGAATGTTGGGGTACATAGGGGGCGCTATTACCCTACACAGGGGAATGTTGGGGTACATAGGGGGCGCTATACCCTACACAGGGGAATGTTGGGGGTACATAGGGGGCGCTATACCCTACACAGGGGAATGTTGGGGTACATAGGGGGCGCTATTACCCTACACAGGGGAATGTTGGGGTACATAGGGGCGCTATTACCCTACACAGGGGAATGTTGGGGTACATAGGGGCACAATACCCTACACAGGGGAATGTTGGGGTACATAGGGGGCGCTATTACCCTACACAGGGGAATGTTGGGGTACATAGGGGGCGCTATTACCCTACACAGGGGAATGTTGGGGTACATAGGGGCACAATACCCTACACAGGGGAATGTTGGGGTACATAGGGGGCGCTATTACCCTACACAGGGGAATGTTGGGGTACATAGGGGCACAATACCCTACACAGGGGAATGTTGGGGTACATAGGGGCACAATACCCTACACAGGGGAATGTTGGGGTACATAGGGGCACAATACCTACACAGGGGAATGTTGGGGTACATAGGGGGCACAATACCCTACACAGGGGAATGTTGGGGTACATAGGGGGCGCTATTACCCTACACAGGGGAATGTTGGGGTACATAGGGGGCGCTATTACCCTACACAGGGGAATGTTTGGGGTACATAGGGGCACAATACCCTACACAGGGGAATGTTTGGGGTACATAGGGGGCGCTATTACCCTACACAGGGGAATGTTGGGGTACATAGGGGCACAATACCCTACACAGGGGAATGTTGGGGTACATAGGGGGCGCTATTACCCTACACAGGGGAATGTTGGGGTACATAGGGGCACAATACCCTACACAGGGGAATGTTGGGGTACATAGGGGGCGCTAATTACCCTACACAGGGGAATGTTGGGGTACATAGGGGCACAATACCCTACACAGGGGAATGTTGGGGTACATAGGGGGCACAATACCCTACACAGGGGAATGTTGGGGTACATAGGGGGCGCTATTACCCTACACAGGGGAATGTTGGGGTACATAGGGGCACAATACCCTACACAGGGGAATGTTGGGGTACATAGGGGGCGCTATTACCCTACACAGGGGAATGTTGGGGTACATAGGGGCACAATACCCTACACAGGGGAATGTTGGGGTACATAGGGGCACAATACCCTACACAGGGGAATGTGGGGTACATAGGGGGCACAATACCCTACACAGGGGAATGTTGGGGTACATAGGGGGCGCTATTACCCTACACAGGGGAATGTTGGGGGTACATAGGGGCGCTATTACCCTACACAGGGGAATGTTGGGGTACATAGGGGGCGCTATTACCCTACACAGGGGAATGTTGGGGTACATAGGGGGCGCTATTACCCTACACAGGGGAATGTTGGGGTACATAGGGGCGCTATTACCCTACACAGGGGAATGTTGGGGTACATAGGGGGCATCCCAGATTGGACCCACCTACACAGGGGAATGTTGGGGTACATAGGGGGCGCTAATTACCCTACACAGGGGAATGTTGGGGTACATAGGGGGCGCTATTACCCTACACAGGGGAATGTTGGGGTAATAGGGGCACAATACCCTACACAGGGGAATGTTGGGGTACAATAGGGGGCGCTATTACCCTACACAGGGGAAGTTGGGGTACATAGGGGCACAATACCCTACACAGGGGAATGTTGGGGTACATAGGGGCACAATACCCTACACAGGGGAATGTTGGGGTACATAGGGGCACAATACCCTACACAGGGGATGTTGGGGTACATAGGGGGCACAATACCCTACACAGGGGAAGTTGGGGTACATAGGGGGCGCTATTAACCCTAACACAGGGGAATGTTGGGGTACATAGGGGGCGCTATTACCCTACACAGGGGAATGTTGGGGTACATAGGGGCACAATACCCTACACAGGGGAATGTTGGGGTACATAGGGGGCGCTATTACCCTACACAGGGGAATGTTGGGGTACATAGGGGCACAATACCCTACACAGGGGAATGTTGGGGTACATAGGGGCACAATACCCTACACAGGGGAATGTGGGGTACATAGGGGCACAATACCCTACACAGGGGAATGTTGGGGTACATAGGGGGCACAATACCCTACACAGGGGAATGTTGGGGTACATAGGGGGCGCTATTACCCTACACAGGGGAATGTTGGGGTACATAGGGGGCGCTATTAACCCTACACAGGGGAATGTTGGGGTACATAGGGGGCGCTATTACCCTACACAGGGGAATGTTGGGGTACATAGGGGGCGCTATTACCCTACACAGGGGAATGTTGGGGTACATAGGGGGCGCTATTACCCTACACAGGGGAATGTTGGGGTACATAGGGGCGCTATTACCCTACACAGGGGAATGTTGGGGTACATAGGGGCACAATACCCTACACAGGGGGAATGTTGGGGTACATAGGGGGGCGCTATTACCCTACACAGGGGAATGTTGGGGTACATAGGGGCACAATACCCTACACAGGGGAATGTTGGGGTACATAGGGGGCGCTATTACCCTACACAGGGGAATGTTGGGGTACATAGGGGCACAATACCCTACACAGGGGAATGTTGGGGTACATAGGGGCACAATACCCTACACAGGGGAATGTTGGGGTACATAGGGGCACAATACCCTACACAGGGGAATGTTGGGGTACATAGGGGGCACAATACCCTACACAGGGGAATGTTGGGGTACATAGGGGGCGCTATTACCCTACACAGGGGAATGTTGGGGTACATAGGGGGCGCTATTACCCTACACAGGGGAATGTTGGGGTACATAGGGGCACAATACCCTACACAGGGGAATGTTGGGGTACATAGGGGGCGCTATTACCCTACAGCAGGGGAATGTTGGGGTACACAGGGGCACAATACCCTACACAGGGGAATGTTGGGGTACACAGGGGCACAATACCCTACACAGGGGAATGTTGGGGTACATAGGGGGCACAATACCCTACACAGGGGAATGTTGGGGTACATAGGGGCGCTATTACCCTACACAGGGGAATGTTGGGGTACATAGGGGGCGCTATTACCCTACACAGGGGAATGTTGGGGGTACATAGGGGCACAATACCCTACACAGGGGAATGTTGGGGTACATAGGGGGGCGCTATTACCCTACACAGGGGAATGTTGGGGTACATAGGGGCACAATACCCTACACAGGGGAATGTTGGGGTACATAGGGGCACAATACCCTACACAGGGGAATGTTGGGGTACATAGGGGCACAATACCCTACACAGGGGAATGTTGGGGTACATAGGGGGCACAATACCCTACACAGGGGAATTGTTGGGTACATAGGGGGCGGCTATACCTACACAGGGGAATGTTGGGGTACATAGGGGGCGCTATTACCCTACACAGGGGAATGTTGGGGTACATAGGGGGCGCTATTACCCTACACAGGGGAATGTTGGGGTACATAGGGGGCGCTATTACCCTACACAGGGGAATGTTGGGGTCATAGGGGGCGCTATTACCCTACACAGGGGAATGTGGGGTACATAGGGGCGCTATTACCCTACACAGGGGAATGTTGGGGTACATAGGGGCACAATACCCTACACAGGGAATGTTGGGGTACATAGGGGGCGCTATTACCCTACACAGGGGAATGTTGGGGTACATAGGGGCACAATACCCTACACAGGGGAATGTTGGGGTACATAGGGGGCGCTATTACCCTACACAGGGGAATGTTGGGGTACATAGGGGCACAATACCCTAACACAGGGGAATGTTGGGGTACATAGGGGCACAATACCCTACACAGGGGATGTTGGGGTACATAGGGGCACAATACCCTACACAGGGGAATGTTGGGGTACATAGGGGGCACAATACCCTACACAGGGGAATGTTGGGGTACATAGGGGGCGCTATTACCCTACACAGGGGAATGTTGGGGTACATAGGGGGCGCTATTACCCTACACAGGGGAATGTTGGGGTACATAGGGGCACAATACCCTACACAGGGAATGTTGGGGTACATAGGGGGCGCTATTACCCTACACAGGGGAATGTTGGGGTACATAGGGGGCGCTATTACCCTACACAGGGGAATGTTGGGGGTACATAGGGGCACAATACCCTACACAGGGGAATGTTGGGGTACATAGGGGGCGCTATTACCCTACACAGGGGAATGTTGGGGTACATAGGGGGCGCTATTACCCTACACAGGGGAATGTTGGGGTACATAGGGGCACAATACCCTACACAGGGGAATGTTGGGGTACATAGGGGGCGCTATTACCCTACACAGGGGAATGTTGGGGTACACAGGGGCACAATACCCTACACAGGGGAATGTTGGGGTACACAGGGGCACAATACCCTACACAGGGGAATGTTGGGGTACATAGGGGGCGCTATTACCCTACACAGGGGAATGTTGGGGTACATAGGGGCACAATACCCTACACAGGGGAATGTTGGGGTACATAGGGGCACAATACCCTACACAGGGGAATGTTGGGGTACATAGGGGGCACAATACCCTACACAGGGAATGTTGGGGTACATAGGGGCACAATACCCTACCACAGGGGAATGTTGGGGTACATAGGGGGCACAATACCCTACACAGGGGAATGTTGGGGTACATAGGGGGCACAATACCCTTCACAGGGGAATGTTGGGGTACATAGGGGGCACAATACCCTACACAGGGGAATGTTGGGGTACATAGGGGGCGCTATTACCCTACACAGGGGAATGTTGGGGTACATAGGGGGCGCTATTACCCTACACAGGGGAATGTTGGGGTACATAGGGGGCGCTATTACCCTACACAGGGGAATGTTGGGGTACATAGGGGGCGCTATTACCCTACACAGGGGAATGTTGGGGTACATAGGGGGCGCTATTACCCTACACAGGGGAATGTTGGGGTACATAGGGGCACAATACCCTAACACAGGGGAATGTTGGGGTACATAGGGGGCACAATACCCTACACAGGGGAATGTTGGGGTACATAGGGGCACAATACCCTACACAGGGGAATGTTGCGGTACATAGGGCACAATACCCTACACAGGGGAATGTTGGGGTACATAGGGGCACAATACCCTACACAGGGGAATGTTTGGGGTACATAGGGGGGCACAATACCCTACACAGGGGAAAGTTGGGGTACATAGGGCACAATACCCTACACAGGGGAATGTTGGGGTACATAGGGCACAATACCCTACACAGGGAATGTTGGGGTACATAGGGGCACAATACCCTACACAGGGGAATGTTGGGGTACATAGGGGCGCTATTACCCTACACAGGGGAATGTTGGGGTACATAGGGGGCGCTATTACCCTACACAGGGGAATGTTGGGGTACATAGGGGGCACAATACCCTACACAGGGGAATGTTGGGGTACATAGGGGCACAATACCCTACACAGGGGAATGTTGGGGTACAATGGGGCACAATACCTACACAGGGGAATGTTGGGGTACATAGGGGCACAATACCCTACACAGGGGAATGTTGGGGTACATAGGGGCACAATACCCTACACAGGGGAATGTTGGGGTACATAGGGGGCACAATACCCTACACAGGGGAATGTTGGGGTACATAGGGGCACAATACCCTAACACAGGGGAATGTTGGGGTACATAGGGGCACAATACCCTACACAGGGGAATGTTGGGGTACATAGGGGCGCTATTACCCTACACAGGGGAATGTTGGGGTACATAGGGGCACAATACCTACACAGGGGAATGTTGGGGTACATAGGGGCACAATACCCTACACAGGGGAATGTTGGGGTACATAGGGGCACATACCCTACACAGGGGAATGTTGGGGTACATAGGGGCGCTATTACCCTACACAGGGGAATGTTGGGGTACATAGGGGGCACAATACCCTACACAGGGGAATGTTGGGGTACATAGGGGCACAATACCCTACACAGGGGAATGTTGGGGTACATAGGGGGCGCTATTACCCTACACAGGGGATGTTGGGGTACATAGGGGCACAACCCTACACAGGGGAATGTTGGGGTACATAGGGGCACAATACCCTACACAGGGGAATGTTGGGGTACATGGGGCACAATACCCTACACAGGGGAATGTTGGGGTACATAGGGGCAACAATACCCTACACAGGGGAATGTTGGGGTACATAGGGGCACAATACCCTACACAGGGGAATGTTGGGGTACATAGGGGCACAATACCTACACAGGGGAATGTTGGGGTACATAGGGGCACAATACCCTACACAGGGGAATGTTGGGGTACATAGGGGCACAATACCCTACACAGGGGAATGTTGGGGTACATAGGGGCACAATACCCTACACAGGGGAATGTTTGGGGTACATAGGGGGCGCTATTACCCTACACAGGGGAATGTTGGGGTACATAGGGGCACAATACCCTATCACAGGGGAATGTTGGGGTACATAGGGGGCACAATACCCTACACAGGGGAAAGTTGGGGTACATAGGGCACAATACCCTACAGCAGGGGAATGTTGGGGTACATAGGGGCACAATACCCTACACAGGGGAATGTTGGGGTAGCATAGGGGCACAATACCCTACACAGGGGAATGTTGGGGTACATAGGGGCGCTATTACCTACACAGGGGAATGTTGGGGTACATAGGGGGCGCTATTACCCTACACAGGGGAATGTTGGGGTACATAGGGGGCACAATACCCTACACAGGGGATGTTGGGGTACATAGGGGCACAATACCTACACAGGGGAATGTTGGGGTACATGGGGCACAATACCCTACACAGGGGAATGTTGGGGTACATAGGGGCACAATACCCTACACAGGGGAATGTTGGGGTACATAGGGGCACAATACCCTACACAGGGGAATGTTGGGGTACATAGGGGGCACAATACCCTACACAGGGGAATGTTGGGGTACATAGGGGCACAATACCCTACACAGGGGAATGTTGGGGTACATAGGGGCACAATACCCTACACAGGGGAATGTTGGGGTACATAGGGGCGCTATTACCCTACACAGGGGAATGTTGGGGTAATAGGGGCACAATACCCTACACAGGGGAATGTTGGGGTACATAGGGGCACAATACCCTACACAGGGGAATGTTGGGGTACATAGGGGCACAATACCCTCACAGGGGAATGTTGGGGTACATAGGGGCGCTATTACCCTACACAGGGGAATGTTGGGGTACATAGGGGGCACAATACCCTACACAGGGGAATGTTGGGGTACATAGGGGCACAATACCCTACACAGGGGAATGTTGGGGTACATAGGGGGCGCTATTACCCTATCACAGGGGAATGTTGGGGTACATAGGGGCACAATACCCTACACAGGGGAATGTTGGGGTACATGGGGCACAATACCCTACACAGGGGAATGTTGGGGTACATAGGGGCACAATACCTACACAGGGAAATGTTGGGGTACATAGGGGCACAATACCCTACACAGGGGAATGTTGGGGTACATAGGGCACAATACCCTACACAGGGGAATGTTGGGGTACATAGGGGCACAATACCCTACACAGGGGAATGTTGGGGTACATAGGGGCACAATACCCTACACAGGGGAATGTTGGGGTACATAGGGGCACAATACCCTACACAGGGGAATGTTGGGGTACATAGGGGGCACAATACCCTACACAGGGGAATGTTGGGTACATAGGGGCACAATACCCTACACAGGGGAATGTTGGGGTACATAGGGGCACAATACCCTACACAGGGGAATGTTGGGGTACATAGGGGCACAATACCCTACACAGGGGAATGTTGGGGTACATAGGGGCGCTATTACCCTACACAGGGGAATGTTGGGGTACATAGGGGCACAATACCCTACACAGGGGAATGTTGGGGTACATAGGGGCACAATACCCTACACAGGGGAATGTTGGGGTACATAGGGGCACAATACCCTACACAGGGGAATCTTGGGGTACATAGGGGCGCTATTACCCTACACAGGGAATGTTGGGGTACATAGGGGGCAAAATACCCTACACAGGGGAATGTTGGGGTACATAGGGGCACAATACCCTACACAGGGGAATGTTGGGGTACATAGGGGGCGCTATTACCCTACACAGGGGAATGTTGGGGTACATAGGGGCACAATACCCTACACAGGGGAATGTTGGGGTACATAGGGGCACAATACCCTACACAGGGGAATGTTGGGGTACATAGGGGCACAATACCCTACACAGGGGAATGTTGGGGTACATAGGGGGCGCTATAACCCTACACAGGGGAATGTTGGGGTACATAGGGGCACAATACCCTACACAGGGGAATGTTGGGGTACATAGGGGCACAATACCCTACACAGGGGAATGTTGGGGTACATAGGGGGACAATACCCTACACAGGGGAATGTTGGGTACATAGGGGGCACAATACCCTACACAGGGGAATGTTGGGGTACATAGGGGCACAATACCCTACACAGGGGAATGTTGGGGTACATAGGGGGCACAATACCCTACACAGGGGAATGTTGGGGTACATAGGGGGCGCTATTACCCTACACAGGGGAATGTTGGGGTACATAGGGGCACAATACCCTACACAGGGGAATGTTGGGGTACATAGGGGCACAATACCCTACACAGGGGAATGTTGGGGTACATAGGGGCACAATACCCTACACAGGGGAATGTTTGGGGTACATAGGGGCACAATACCCTACACAGGGGAATGTTGGGGTACATAGGGGCACAATACCCTACACAGGGGAATGTTGGGGTAACATAGGGGGCGCTATTACCCCTACACAGGGGAATGTTGGGGTACATAGGGGCACAATACCCTACACAGGGGAATGTTGGGGTACATAGGGGCACAATACCCTACACAGGGGAATGTTGGGGTACATAGGGGCACAATACCCTACACAGGGGAATGTTGGGGTACATAGGGGGCACAATACCCTACACAGGGGAATGTTGGGGTACATAGGGGGCGCTATTACCCTACACAGGGGAATGTTGGGGTACATAGGGGGCGCTATTACCCTACACAGGGGAATGTTGGGGTACATAGGGGGCGCTATTACCCTACACAGGGAATGTTGGGGTACATAGGGGGCGCTATTACCCTACACAGGGGAATGTTGGGGTACATAGGGGGCGCTATTACCCTACACAGGGAATGTTGGGGTACATAGGGGCGCTATTACCCTACACAGGGGAATGTTGGGGTACATAGGGGCACAATACCCTACACAGGGGAATGTTGGGGTACATAGGGGGCGCTATTACCCTACACAGGGGAATGTTGGGGTACATAGGGGCGCTATTACCCTACACAGGGGAATGTTGGGGTACATAGGGGCACAATACCCTACACAGGGGAATGTTGGGGTACATAGGGGGCGCTATTACCCTACACAGGGGAATGTTGGGGTACATAGGGCACAATACCCTACACAGGGGAATGTTGGGGTACATAGGGGCACAATACCCTACACAGGGAATGTTGGGGTACATAGGGGCACAATACCCTACACAGGGGAATGTTGGGGTACATAGGGGGCACAATACCCTACACAGGGGAATGTTGGGGTACATAGGGGGCGCTATTACCCTACACAGGGGAATGTTGGGGTACATAGGGGCGCTATTACCCTACACAGGGGAATGTTGGGGTACATAGGGGCACAATACCCTACACAGGGGAATGTTGGGGTACATAGGGGGCGCTATTACCCTACACAGGGGAATGTTGGGGTACATAGGGGCACAATACCCTACACAGGGGAATGTTGGGGTACATAGGGGGCGCTATTACCCTACACAGGGGAATGTTGGGGTACATAGGGGCACAATACCCTACACAGGGGAATGTTGGGGTACATAGGGGCACAATACCCTACACAGGGGAATGTTGGGGTACATAGGGGCACAATACCCTACACAGGGGAATGTTGGGGTACATAGGGGGCACAATACCCTACACAGGGGAATGTTGGGGTACATAGGGGGCGCTATTACCCTACACAGGGGAATGTTGGGGTACATAGGGGGCGCTATTACCCTACACAGGGAATGTTGGGGTACATAGGGGGCGCTATTACCCTACACAGGGGAATGTTGGGGGTACATAGGGGGCGCTATTACCCTACACAGGGGAATGTTGGGGTACATAGGGGGCGCTATTACCCTACACAGGGGAATGTTGGGGTACATAGGGGAATGTTGGGGTACACAGGGGCACAATACCCTACACAGGGGAATGTTGGGGTACACAGGGGCACAATACCCTACACAGGGGAATGTTGGGGTACATAGGGGGCGCTATTACCCTACACAGGGGAATGTTGGGGTACATAGGGGCACAATACCCTACACAGGGGAATGTTGGGGTACATAGGGGCACAATACCCTACACAGGGGAATGTTGGGGTACATAGGGGGCACAATACCCTACACAGGGGAATGTTGGGGTACATAGGGGCACAATACCCTACACAGGGGAATCTTGGGGTACATAGGGGGCACAATACCCTACACAGGGGAATGTTGGGGTACATAGGGGGCACAATACCCTTCACAGGGGAATGTTGGGGTACATAGGGGGCACAATACCCTACACAGGGGAATGTTGGGGTACATAGGGGGCGCTATTACCCTACACAGGGGAATGTTGGGGTACATAGGGGCGCTATTACCCTACACAGGGGAATGTTGGGGTACATAGGGGGCGCTATTACCCTACACAGGGGAATGTTGGGGTACATAGGGGGCGCTATTACCCCTACACAGGGGAATGTTGGGGTACATAGGGGGGCGCTATTACCCTACACAGGGGAAATGTTGGGGTACATAGGGGCACAATACCCTACACAGGGGAATGTTGGGGTACATAGGGGGCACAATACCCTACACAGGGGAATGTTGGGGTACATAGGGGCACAATACCCTACACAGGGGAATGTTGCGGTACATAGGGCACAATACCCTACACAGGGGAATGTTGGGGTACATAGGGGCACAATACCCTACACAGGGGAATGTTGGGGTACATAGGGGGCAATACCCTACACAGGGAAAGTTGGGGTACATAGGGCACAATACCCTACACAGGGGAATGTTGGGGTACATAGGGGCACAATACCCTACACAGGGGAAATGTTGGGGTACATAGGGGCACAATACCCTACACAGGGGAATGTTGGGGTACATAGGGGGCGCTATTACCCTACACAGGGGAATGTTGGGGTACATAGGGGGCGCTATTACCCTACACAGGGGGAATGTTGGGGTACATAGGGGGCACAATACCCTACACAGGGGAATGTTGGGGTACATAGGGGCACAATACCCTACACAGGGGAATGTTTGGGGTAACATGGGGCACAAATACCCTACACAGGGGAATGTTGGGGTACATAGGGGCACAATACCCTACACAGGGGAATGTTGGGGTACATAGGGGCACAATACCCTACACAGGGGAATGTTGGGGTACATAGGGGGCACAATACCCTACACAGGGGAATGTTGGGGTACATAGGGGCACAATACCCTACACAGCGGGAATGTTGGGGTACATAGGGGCACAATACCCTACACAGGGGAATGTTGGGGTACATAGGGGCGCTATTACCCTACACAGGGGAATGTTGGGGTACTAGGGGCACAATACCCTACACAGGGGAATGTTGGGGTACATAGGGGCACAATACCCTACACAGGGGAATGTTGGGGTACATAGGGGCACAATACCCTACACAGGGGAATGTTGGGGTACATAGGGGCGCTATTACCCTACACAGGGGAATGTTGGGGTACATAGGGGGCACAATACCCTACACAGGGGAATGTTGGGGTACATAGGGGCACAATACCCTACACAGGGGAATGTTGGGGTACATAGGGGGCGCTATTACCCTACACAGGGGAATGTTGGGGTACATAGGGGCACAATACCCTACACAGGGGAATGTTGGGGTACATGGGGCACAATACCCTACACAGGGGAATGTTGGGGTACATAGGGGCACAATACCCTACACAGGGGAATGTTGGGGTACATAGGGGCACAATACCCTACACAGGGAATGTTGGGGTACATAGGGGCACAATACCCTACACAGGGGAATGTTGGGGTACATAGGGGCACAATACCCTACACAGGGGAATGTTGGGGTACATAGGGGCACAATACCCTACACAGGGGAATGTTGGGGTACATAGGGGCACAATACCCTACACAGGGGAATGTTGGGGTACATAGGGGGCACAATACCCTACACAGGGGAATGTTGGGGTACATAGGGGCACAATACCCTACACAGGGGAATGTTGGGGTACATAGGGGCACAATACCCTACACAGGGGAATGTTGGGGTACATAGGGGCACAATACCCTACACAGGGGAATGTTGGGGTACATAGGGGCGCTATTACCCTACACAGGGGAATGTTGGGGTACATAGGGGCACAATACCCTACACAGGGGAATGTTGGGGTACATAGGGGCACAATACCCTACACAGGGGAATGTTGGGGTACATAGGGGCACAATACCCTACACAGGGGAATCTTGGGGTACATAGGGGCGCTATTACCCTACACAGGGGAATGTTGGGGTACATAGGGGGCAAAATACCCTACACAGGGAATGTTGGGGTACATAGGGGCACAATACCCTACACAGGGGAAATGTTGGGGTACATAGGGGGCGCTATTACCCTACACAGGGGAATGTTGGGGTACATAGGGGCACAATACCCTACACAGGGGAATGTTGGGGTACATAGGGGCACAATACCCTACACAGGGGAATGTTGGGGTACATAGGGGCACAATACCCTACACAGGGGAATGTTGGGGTACATAGGGGGCGCTATAACCCTACACAGGGGAATGTTGGGGTACATAGGGGCACAATACCCTACACAGGGGAATGTTGGGGTACATAGGGGCACAATACCCTACACAGGGGAATGTTGGGGTACATAGGGGGACAATACCCTACACAGGGGAATGTTGGGGTACATAGGGGGCACAATACCCTACACAGGGGAATGTTGGGGTACATAGGGGCACAATACCCTACACAGGGGAATGTTGGGGTACATAGGGGGCACAATACCCTACACAGGGGAATGTTGGGGTACATAGGGGGCGCTATTACCCTACACAGGGGAATGTTGGGGTACATAGGGGCACAATACCCTACACAGGGGAATGTTGGGGTACATAGGGGCACAATACCCTACACAGGGGAATGTTGGGGTACATAGGGGCACAATACCCTACACAGGGGAATGTTGGGGTACATAGGGGCACAATACCCTACACAGGGGAATGTTGGGGTACATAGGGGCACAATACCCTACACAGGGGAATGTTGGGGTACATAGGGGGCGCTATTACCCTACACAGGGGAATGTTGGGGTACATAGGGGCACAATACCCTACACAGGGGAATGTTGGGGTACATAGGGGCACAATACCCTACACAGGGGAATGTTGGGGTACATAGGGGCACAATACCCTACACAGGGGAATGTTGGGGTACATAGGGGGCACAATACCCTACACAGGGGAATGTTGGGGTACATAGGGGGCGCTATTACCCTACACAGGGGAATGTTGGGGTACATAGGGGGCGCTATTACCCTACACAGGGGAATGTTGGGGTACATAGGGGGCGCTATTACCCTACACAGGGGAATGTTGGGGTACATAGGGGGCGCTATTACCCTACACAGGGGAATGTTGGGGTACATAGGGGGCGCTATTACCCTACACAGGGGAATGTTGGGGTACATAGGGGCGCTATTACCCTACACAGGGGAATGTTGGGGTACATAGGGGCACAATACCCTACACAGGGGAATGTTGGGGTACATAGGGGGCGCTATTACCCTACACAGGGGAATGTTGGGGTACATAGGGGGCGCTATTACCCTACACAGGGGAATGTTGGGGTACATAGGGGCACAATACCCTACACAGGGGAATGTTGGGGGTACATAGGGGGCGCTATTACCCTACACAGGGGAATGTTGGGGTACATAGGGGCACAATACCCTACACAGGGGAATGTTGGGGTACATAGGGGCACAATACCCTACACAGGGGAATGTTGGGGTACATAGGGGCACAATACCCTACACAGGGGAATGTTGGGGTACATAGGGGGCACAATACCCTACACAGGGGAATGTTGGGGTACATAGGGGGCGCTATTACCCTACACAGGGGAATGTTGGGGTACATAGGGGGCGCTATTACCCTACACAGGGGAATGTTGGGGTACATAGGGGCACAATACCCTACACAGGGGAATGTTGGGGTACATAGGGGGCGCTATTACCCTACACAGGGGAATGTTGGGGTACATAGGGGCACAATACCCTACACAGGGGAATGTTGGGGTACATAGGGGGCGCTATTACCCTACACAGGGGAATGTTGGGGTACATAGGGGCACAATACCCTACACAGGGGAATGTTGGGGTACATAGGGGCACAATACCCTACACAGGGGAATGTTGGGGTACATAGGGGCACAATACCCTACACAGGGGAATGTTGGGGTACATAGGGGGCACAATACCCTACACAGGGGAATGTTGGGGTACATAGGGGGCGCTATTACCCTACACAGGGGAATGTTGGGGTACATAGGGGGCGCTATTACCCTACACAGGGGAATGTTGGGGTACATAGGGGGCGCTATTACCCTACACAGGGGAATGTTGGGGTACATAGGGGGCGCTATTACCCTACACAGGGGAATGTTGGGGTACATAGGGGGGCGCTATTACCCTACACAGGGGAATGTTGGGGTACATAGGGGCGCTATTACCCTACACAGGGGAATGTTGGGGTACATAGGGGCACAATACCCTACACAGGGAATGTTGGGGTACATAGGGGGCGCTATTACCCTACACAGGGGAATGTGGGGTACATAGGGGGCGCTATTACCCTACACAGGGGAATGTTGGGGTACATAGGGGCACAATACCCTACACAGGGGAATGTTGGGGTACATAGGGGGCGCTATTACCCTACACAGGGGAATGTTGGGGTACATAGGGGCACAATACCCTACACAGGGGAATGTTGGGGTACATAGGGGCACAATACCCTACACAGGGGAATGTTGGGGTACATAGGGGCACAATACCCTACACAGGGGAATGTTGGGGTACATAGGGGGCACAATACCCTACACAGGGGAATGTTGGGGTACATAGGGGGCGCTATTACCCTACACAGGGGAATGTTGGGGTACATAGGGGGCGCTATTACCCTACACAGGGGAATGTTGGGGTACATAGGGGCACAATACCCTACACAGGGGAATGTTGGGGTACATAGGGGGCGCTATTACCCTACACAGGGGAATGTTGGGGTACATAGGGGCACAATACCCTACACAGGGGAATGTTGGGGTACATAGGGGCACAATACCCTACACAGGGGAAATGTTGGGGTACATAGGGGCACAATACCCTACACAGGGGAATGTTGGGGTACATAGGGGGCACAATACCCTACACAGGGGAATGTTGGGGTACATAGGGGGCGCTATACCCACACAGGGGAATGTTGGGGTACATAGGGGGCGCTATTACCCTACACAGGGGAATGTTGGGGTACATAGGGGGCGCTATTACCCTACACAGGGGAATGTTGGGGTACATAGGGGGCGCTATTACCCTACACAGGGGAATGTTGGGTACATAGGGGGCGCTATTACCCTACACAGGGGAATGTTGGGGTACATAGGGGCGCTATTACCCTACACAGGGGAATGTTGGGGTACATAGGGGCACAATACCCTACACAGGGGAATGTTGGGGTACATAGGGGGCGCTATTACCCTACACAGGGGAATGTTGGGGTACATAGGGGGCGCTATTACCCTACACAGGGGAATGTTGGGGTACATAGGGGCACAATACCTACACAGGGGAATGTTGGGGTACATAGGGGGCGCTATTACCCTACACAGGGGAATGTTGGGGTACATAGGGGCACAATACCCTACACAGGGGAATGTTGGGGTACATAGGGGCACAATACCCTACACAGGGGAATGTTGGGGTACATAGGGGCACAATACCCTACACAGGGGAATGTTGGGGTACATAGGGGGCACAATACCCTACACAGGGGAATGTTGGGGTACATAGGGGGCGCTATTACCCTACACAGGGGAATGTTGGGGTACATAGGGGGCGCTATTACCCTACACAGGGAATGTTGGGGTACATAGGGGCACAATACCCTACACAGGGGAATGTTGGGGTACATAGGGGGCGCTATTACCCTACACAGGGGAATGTTGGGGTACATAGGGGGCGCTATTACCCTACACAGGGGAATGTTGGGGTACATAGGGGCACAATACCCTACACAGGGGAATGTTGGGGTACATAGGGGGCGCTATTACCCTACACAGGGGAATGTTGGGGTACATAGGGGCACAATACCCTACACAGGGGAATGTTGGGGTACATAGGGGGCGCTATTACCCTACACAGGGGAATGTTGGGGTACATAGGGGGCGCTATTACCCTACACAGGGGAATGTTGGGGTACATAGGGGGCACAATACCCTACACAGGGGAATGTTGGGGTACATAGGGGGCGCTATTACCCTACACAGGGGAATGTTGGGGTACATAGGGGCACAATACCCTACACAGGGGAATGTTGGGGTACATAGGGGGCACAATACCCTACACAGGGGAATGTTGGGGTACATAGGGGGCGCTATTACCCTACACAGGGGAATGTTGGGGTACATAGTGGCACAATACCCTACACAGGGGAATGTTGGGGTACATGGGGCACAATACCCTACACAGGGGAATGTTGGGGTACATGGGGCACAATACTCTACACAGGGGAATGTTGGGGTACATAGGGGCACAATACCCTACACAGGGGAATGTTGGGGTACATAGGGGGCACAATACCCTACACAGGGGAATGTTGGGGTACATAGTGGCACAATACCCTACACAGGGGAATGTTGGGGTACATGGGGCACAATACTCTACACAGGGGAATGTTGGGGTACATAGGGGGCGCTATTACCCTACACAGGGGAATGTTGGGGTACATAGGGGCACAATACCCTACACAGGGGAATGTTGGGGTACATAGGGGGCGCTATTACCCTACACAGGGGAATGTTGGGGTACATAGGGGCACAATACCCTACACAGGGGAATGTTGGGGTACATAGGGGCACAATACCCTACACAGGGGAATGTTGGGGTACATAGGGGCACAATACCCTACACAGGGGAATGTTGGGGTACATAGGGGGCGCTATTACCCGTTCCACTGTATCAGTGCCGGCTCCCAGCAGGCTGTTCAGCTCGGGAAACATCCTCCAATCCCCGCTCTTCTCTCACTGTCGCTACAGGACACTAGGCCGCCAGGAACCCGCCACACCTGGTTGTCATGGAGATGGTTTCGCGGCAGGAGTACGGCTTCCGCGTCAGTGAAGCAGTTTGAGGCGCAATAACTCACCATTAAATGTGCTTATTATTATTATTATTATCAGTAGTAACTGTGGGTACAGGTATTAGTTCAACTAAGTAACTAGCGGCCGAAGGCAGACATGTCTGACAAGCACAACCACGCTTTCCAATTCCTGTCATTTCTATTGGTCCGGAATGAGCCAATGAAAAGCTTGCTTTAATCAGCCAATCACAAAGCGCAGTGGGTTAACTCCGGGCCTATAGCTGTAAAGGCGGCGGCGGAAGCAGCGGCCGTAACTTCCGGTGAGTTTGTTCCTCCCGGAGCGCAAAGATGGCGGGGACCAGCCTGGTTGCCGGGGATGTTGTGGTGGATGCGCTGCCCTATTTCGATCAGGGCTATGATGCGCAGGGAGTGCGGGAAGCGGTGAGTGGAGGGGCATTTCTACTGTAAATACCCGGTCTGTGCTGCCCCTGTGTGTCACATGACTCCCATTGGGGGCATTTCTACTGTAAATAACCGGTCTGTGCTGCCCCTGTGTGTCACATGACTCCCATTGGGGGCATTTCTACTGTAAATACCCGGTCTGTGCGGCCCCTGTGTGTCACATGACTCCCATTGGGGGCATTTCTACTGTAAATACCCGGTCTGTGCTGCCCCTGTGTGTCACATGACTCCCATTGGGGGCATTTCTACTGTAAATACCCGGTCTGTGCTGCCCCTGTGTGTCACATGACTCCCATTGGGGGCATTTCTACTGTAAATACCCGGTCTGTGCTGCCCCTGTGTGTCACATGACTCCCATTGGGGGCATTTCTACTGTAAATAACCGGTCTGTGCGGCCCCTGTGTGTCACATGACTCCCATTGGGGGCATTTCTACTGTAAATACCCGGTCTGTGCTGCCCCTGTGTGTCACATGACTCCCATTGGGGGCATTTCTACTGTAAATACCCGGTCAGTGCTGCCCCTGTGTGTCACATGACTCCCATTGGGGGCATTTCTACTGTAAATAACCGGTCTGTGCGGCCCCTGTGTGTCACATGACTCCCATTGGGGGCATTTCTACTGTAAATACCCGGTCTGTGCTGCCCCTGTGTGTCACATGACTCCCATTGGGGGCATTTCTACTGTAAATAACCGGTCTGTGCTGCCCCTGTGTGTCACATGACTCCCATTGGGGGCATTTCTACTGTAAATAACCGGTCTGTGCGGCCCCTGTGTGTCACATGACTCCCATTGGGGGCATTTCTACTGTAAATACCCGGTCTGTGCTGCCCCTGTGTGTCACATGACTCCCATTGGGGGCATTTCTACTGTAAATAACCGGTCTGTGCTGCCCCTGTGTGTCACATGACTCCCATTGGGGGCATTTCTACTGTAAATACCTGGTCTGTGCTGCCCCTGTGTGTCACATGACTCCCATTGGGGGCATTTCTACTGTAAATAACCGGTCTGTGCGGCCCCTGTGTGTCACATGACTCCCATTGGGGGCATTTCTACTGTAAATACCCGGTCTGTGCTGCCCCTGTGTGTCACATGACTCCCATTGGGGGCATTTCTACTGTAAATACCCGGTCTGTGCTGCCCCTGTGTGTCACATGACTCCCATTGGGGGCATTTCTACTGTAAATAACCGGTCTGTGCGGCCCCTGTGTGTCACATGACTCCCATTGGGGTCATTTCTACTGTAAATACCCGGTCTGTGCTGCCCCTGTGTGTCACATGACTCCCATTGGGGGCATTTCTACTGTAAATAACCGGTCTGTGCTGCCCCTGTGTGTCACATGACTCCCATTGGGGGCATTTCTACTGTAAATAACCGGTCTGTGCTGCCCCTGTGTGTCACATGACTCCCATTGGGGGCATTTCTACTGTAAATAACCGGTCTGTGCTGCCCCTGTGTGTCACATGACTCCCATTGGGGCATTTCTACTGTAAATAACCGGTCTGTGCGGCCCCTGTGTGTCACATGACTCCCATTGGGGGCATTTCTACTGTAAATACCCGGTCTGTGCTGCCCCTGTGTGTCACATGACTCCCATTGGGGGCATTTCTACTGTAAATAACCGGTCTGTGCTGCCCCTGTGTGTCACATGACTCCCATTGGGGGCATTTCTACTGTAAATACCTGGTCTGTGCTGCCCCTGTGTGTCACATGACTCCCATTGGGGGCATTTCTACTGTAAATAACCGGTCTGTGCGGCCCCTGTGTGTCACATGACTCCCATTGGGGGCATTTCTACTGTAAATACCCGGTCTGTGCTGCCCCTGTGTGTCACATGACTCCCATTGGGGGCATTTCTACTGTAAATACCCGGTCTGTGCTGCCCCTGTGTGTCACATGACTCCCATTGGGGGCATTTCTACTGTAAATAACCGGTCTGTGCGGCCCCTGTGTGTCACATGACTCCCATTGGGGGCATTTCTACTGTAAATAACCGGTCTGTGCTGCCCCTGTGTGTCACATGACTCCCATTGGGGGCATTTCTACTGTAAATACCCGGTCTGTGTTGCCCCTGTGTGTCACATGACTCCCATTGGGGGCATTTCTACTGTAAATACCCGGTCTGTGCTGCCCCTGTGTGTCACATGACTCCCATTGGGGGCATTTCTACTGTAAATACCCGGTCTGTGCGGCCCCTGTGTGTCACATGACTCCCATTGGGGGCATTTCTACTGTAAATACCCGGTCTGTGCTGCCCCTGTGTGTCACATGACTCCCATTGGGGGCATTTCTACTGTAAATACCCGGTCTGTGCTGCCCCTGTGTGTCACATGACTCCCATTGGGGGCATTTCTACTGTAAATACCCGGTCTGTGCTGCCCCTGTGTGTCACATGACTCCCATTGGGGGCATTTCTACTGTAAATACCCGGTCTGTGCTGCCCCTGTGTGTCACATGACTCCCATTGGGGGCATTTCTACTGTAAATACCCGGTCAGTGCTGCCCCTGTGTGTCACATGACTCCCATTGGGGGCATTTCTACTGTAAATAACCGGTCTGTGCTGCCCCTGTGTGTCACATGACTCCCATTGGGGGCATTTCTACTGTAAATACCCGGTCTGTGCTGCCCCTGTGTGTCACATGACTCCCATTGGGGGCATTTCTACTGTAAATACCCGGTCTGTGCTGCCCCTGTGTGTCACATGACTCCCATTGGGGGCATTTCTACTGTAAATACCCGGTCTGTGCGGCCCCTGTGTGTCACATGACATCCATTGGGGGCATTTCTACTGTAAATAACCGGTCAGTGCTGCCCCTGTGTGTCACATGACTCCCATTGGGGGCATTTCTACTGTAAATACCCGGTCTGTGCTGCCCCTGTGTGTCACATGACTCCCATTGGGGGCATTTCTACTGTAAATAACCGGTCTGTGCTGCCCCTGTGTGTCACATGACTCCCATTGGGGGCATTTCTACTGTAAATACCCGGTCTGTGTTGCCCCTGTGTGTCACATGACTCCCATTGGGGGCATTTCTACTGTAAATACCCGGTCTGTGCTGCCCCTGTGTGTCACATGACTCCCATTGGGGGCATTTCTACTGTAAATAACCGGTCTGTGCTGCCCCTGTGTGTCACATGACTCCCATTGGGGGCATTTCTACTGTAAATACCCGGTCAGTGCTGCCCCTGTGTGTCACATGACTCCCATTGGGGGCATTTCTACTGTAAATACCCGGTCAATGCTGCCCCTGTGTGTCACATGACTCCCATTGGGGGCATTTCTACTGTAAATAACCGGTCTGTGTTGCCCCTGTGTGTCACATGACTCCCATTGGGGGCATTTCTACTGTAAATAACCGGTCAGTGCGGCCCCTGTGTGTCACATGACTCCCATTGGGGGCATTTCTACTGTAAATACCCGGTCAGTGCTGCCCCTGTGTGTCACATGACTCCCATTGGGGGCATTTCTACTGTAAATACCCGGTCTGTGCTGCCCCTGTGTGTCACATGACTCCCATTGGGGGCATTTCTACTGTAAATAACCGGTCAGTGCTGCCCCTGTGTGTCACATGACTCCCATTGGGGGCATTTCTACTGTAAATACCCGGTCAGTGCTGCCCCTGTGTGTCACATGACTCCCATTGGGGGCATTTCTACTGTAAATACCCGGTCTGTGTTGCCCCTGTGTGTCACATGACTCCCATTGGGGGCATTTCTACTGTAAATACCCGGTCTGTGCTGCCCCTGTGTGTCACATGACTCCCATTGGGGGCATTTCTACTGTAAATAACCGGTCTGTGTTGCTCTCAGGCTGCAGCTTTGGTGGAAGAGGAGACCAGAAGATATCGGCCTACAAAGAACTACCTGAGTTACTTGCCCACCCCCGACTATTCCGCATTTGAGGTAATGGCTTTCTCCCTATTCTGCAGCACCCTACACTGGGTGCCCCTCTGCTCTATTCACGGTGGTTGCACATTGGCCAACCAAATGGCTTCCCTGCTAGAGAACTCACCCTGGCAACTAAGAACCTATTGCTCTGTGAGGCTTCAATTTTATTGTTACTGTTACTTTTTATCCAGCCCCTCCCCTATACTCATTCACACCACTGTCTGGTTGCTAGGGTAAATTTGACCCTAGCAACTTGATATCTCTGCAAAATATTAATACTTCATTATTCATTCTGCTACTACTCGTCCTTATGTCTGTCAGTTCTCCAAAGATTGCTTTCATAGTCCCATAACCCCGAGGGGTTTGCATGCACAGAGCCCACCCTGGCACCTACTGGTGCTAATATCACGTGGGTGGGGGGCATGTTCCCTTCACAGAGGAGACCAAGATTCCAACTTTCATTCATTTTATTTAGACTGAAATCATGAGGAACGAGTTTGAAAGACTTTCGTCGCGCCAGCCCCTCGAACTGCTCAGCATGAAGAGGTGAGTGCCGTCTGGTTACTATGGGTTACTGGACCAAGATCTGTGCATTGCTTTACAGCCCTGTGGTTTCCATGTGGTCTCATTGTGCTGAAGGGTATCCGTGGAAATACCATACCCCTCTCTCTGATTCTAGGTATGAGTTACCGGCCCCCCTATCCGGCCAGAGGAACGACATCACCGCGTGGCAGGAATGTGTCAATAACTCCATGGCCCAATTGGAACACCAGGCCGTCCGTATAGAGAACCTGGAGCTCATGTCCCAGCACGGCTGTAACGCCTGGAAAGTCTATAACGAGTGAGTTGGGAACATGGCGTTGGGGGGGGGGGGGGGGGGGGGTGTTGATTTACAGCACAGGATATAGCATGACCCAATGATACTGCCGCCCTTCAGTCACGTGATTCTTCTGTCTCCTCCCAGGAACCTGCTGCATATGATCGACTGCGCGCAGAAAGATCTCCAGAAGTTACGGTGAGACGGCATTAAGCCCATACTAACCATATATATATATATATATATATATATATATATATATAATCCTTCCCTGGCCGTGGGGAAGAGAGCAGCCCAGAAGCAGGAAGTGCAGAGATTTAGAGCTCAGTTCCTGTGTAATTACTGGGATGAGCTTCGAGTTACCTACGTGGGGTAGTTCCTAGCCCTGGGGTATTACTAGCAGTTGCACACTTCCATTTTAACAGCTCTAACGCTTTCACTATTTGTCTTGTTACCGGAACAGGAAAAAGATTCAGGACTTGAACTGGCAGAGAAAGAACTCCCAGCTGACAGCAGGTGCCCGACTCAGAGAGATGGAGTCAACGTAAGTGAGATTTGTGCATTTTGTTCACACCTAGGGTGAACTTATCAAGGGAATACCTACTCCCCTATACTGTATTTCCATGAATGAAGTACACACAGGCTTTGAGTGTGCCTAGCGGGCTGTTCCTGCTGAACAGGGGAATCCCTATGCTGCCATAGTTTTATGGTATCTCTCTGTACAGGCTATGAGCAAACTTAGGGGGCTGTTCCTGCTGAATTGTGCTTAGTACAGGGGAATCCCTATGTGCCATAGTTTTATGGTATCTCTCTGTACAGGCTATTAGCAAACTTAGGGGGCTGTTCCTGCTGAATTGTGCTTAGTACAGGGGAATCCCTATGTGCCATAGTTTTATGGTATCTCTCTGTACAGGCTATGAGCAAACTTAGGGGGCTGTTCCTGCTGAATTGTGCTTAGTACAGTGTATGGTATTTATGGGATGCTAATATTTTAGCTTTAATAGAACTGGTAGTCATTTTCGTCTGTCTCTAACTTGCTTTCTGTGCCGGTTGCAGGTGGGTGTCTCTTGTGAGCAAAAACTACGAGATTGAGAGAGCAATTGTGCAAATGGAGAATGAAGTCTATCAGCTGAAAGAGAGGAGCGGGGAGAATAAGGAAAATATTGAAGATTATTAAGGCCCTGCCCCAAGGATTACAGGTTCCAGGGTAACAGCACCGGTCCTGCTGCAGAGACTCTGGCGCCATGTTGGGCAGCGCTGCTGGGGGTTCTGGTTGCTTTATGGCTCTTCACTCTGGAAATGTAGCGAGTAGTCTCTGCCTGGGTGCTGATAGGCGCAGGGATGGGTCTCCCTGTTTCACCCAAATGCCCCAGTGCTGCCTCGTAGGCCGGGCACATACCGGCTTTTATAAGGAAATTCTGACTTGTTTTTCACTGTAATATTAATAATAAAGTGTTTTCCAGAAATCTTCCACTTTTATCATCCTGTGCGCTCCTGGGGGTCTGTACTGAGCACCCCACACAACCGTAACCCTGGCCTGGGTGGGGGCACACCATTATATATTAGATAGCACCCCCGTCTCTGCACAAGTGCCTGATCTCACCAGAGGGAAATAGGTATGTTCTGAGCTGGGACGGATTTCCCACATGGGCAGCTTCGACAGATAACGGGTCATGTGTGTAACAGTGAGAGGAAATCAGCGTAAAAACCAATGAACTGTCTTCTATAGGCCATAGAGATACAGTGGGAAAGCCTGGCATTGCCCTTCCTCCTGGGTCTCATCTGTTTTTACAATGTTAATATCATGAAGGTGTAACAGGAGCGCCCCCTGCTGTTCTGTGCAGGCGGAGACACAAGCAGCACTGAGCCCAGAGACACTTCCAGCATCAGCAAATGAAACTTTTCCCCTATCTGTCTGGCTCTGACTTGGTGTGAATACTGCAAATAGCATGGAAACTAAAGAAGTAGGGCAGAAATGCTGTACATTATGTTTTGGGCTTCTGTACCAGCCACACAGCCCTTCAGCAGGGAAGATCTGTGCCAGTAAAGATGCCCCAGTAGCCCCCATCTTCTCTTCTGCCAATTCACTGCACATACTCTGTGCTGCTGACACAATATACTGTATGTATAGAATATTAATGTTGCAATATAACACTGATTAGTAAGTAATACAGCTGCCCAGAGCCCACTGAGCATGTGTGAGTCGCAGACACTCCTCTGACGGCTGTAAAGACCTGAATCACTGATGCTAGAGGGAGGCTGAACCTGTAGGCTGGGGCAGTAAGTTCAGTATATAAAATATAGCATTTCTAGCCATGTTCATTTTTAGGGTTTAGTCCTTAAGTGCCCATAATGGCGAGGCTGGTTACTAAGGGAAGGGCAGCCGGGCAACCTGTACAGAGCAGCAAGGGAGGTTAAACGACTGGCAGCACAAGTGGAAATGAAGTTCTAATAGAGAGTTTATTATACAGACAGTATGGCAGGAACATGTACAAGTGCCGCAGGGTTTGGGGCTCACTGGGCCTGAGCCGCCGCTTTCCTTTCCGCAATCATCCGGTGTTTCTGCTTCATCAGACATTTGCGAGCGTTGCCGTAAGCGCCGAGGTCGCCATCTGCCGACACAGAAGGAGTTTAATGGTCAGTAAGTTTAGTTGCTTTCGCCCAAGCTGCCAGCAAAATGTGCCTTGGGGGGGTCAGACTATCAGATGCCCGGCACAGGCAGGAGTATTAGACATGTGATTTGTCAGCGACTCAGTGGGGGTGCCAGTGTGAAAGGTGGGGGGTCAGAGTATCTGCTGCCTGGCACAGGCAGGCACTTTAGCCAATTCATTTGTCAGCTACTCAGTGGGGGGTGCCAGTGTGTGTGGGGGGGGGGGGGGGTCAGACTATCCGATGCCCGGCACAGGCAGGCACTTTAGCCAATTCGTCAGTTACTCAGTGGGGGTGCCGGTGTGTAAGGAGGGGGGAGGGGGACAGAATATTCGATGCCCGGCACAGGCAGGCGCTTTAGCCATTTCCTTTGTCAGCTACTCAGTGGGGGTGCCAGTGTGTGTGTGTGGGGGGGTCAGACTATCCGATGCCCAGCACAGGCAGGCACTTTAGCCAATTCATTTGTCAGTTACTCAGTGGGGGTGCCAGTGTGTGTGGGGGGGTCAGACTATCCGATGCCCAGCACAGGCAGGCACTTTAGCCAATTCATTTGTCAGTTACTCAGTGGGGGTGCCAGTGTGTGTGGGGGGGGGGGTCAGACTATCCGATGCCCGGCACAGGCAGGCACTTTAGCCAATTCATTTGTCAGTTACTCAGTGGGGGGTGCCAGTGTGTGTGGGGGGGGGGTCAGACTATCCGATGCCCGGCACAGGCAGGCACTTTAGCAAATTCATTTGTCAGTTACTCAGTGGGGGTGCCAGTGTGTAAGGTGCAGCGCATTGGGCACCCCCAGTGAGTCTACATTCTAGGAGCTGCACTTACATCTAGACTGGTAGCCCTTGGCTGCTTCGGTGAACTGGGCAACCTCCTTGGCACAATTCTGTACGTAGCTGTGGCCCTCGCGCTGCTGGCACGCCCTCATCCTCTCCTGCAGGATCTTCACGATCTCCTGATCCACTTTGCTGCAGAGACAGAGAATGGAGTGGCCTTTGTTTTACTCACCTCAGGGAACCCACACACTAACTGCCCACCCACCGGCCCATGAGTCGCAACTCACTGCCAGCCTGAGGCAAGCTGCCCAGTCTAGGGGCTCTCTTACTGGGAACATTAAAGGAGAAGTTAGAAAATAGGTGTTTAATCATTAGGGTGCCTCCTACAGAGAGAAAGGGGAGATACGCACTGATCCCTTTTCCATTGCATTTCAGCTTCAAAATAGCACAGGTAGTCGCCAACTTCACACTCGGTCAGGTCGGGCACGCGGCGGTACTGCCTGTGGTAGTAATAATACGTGTTCCTCGAGCGCTGCCGCTCAACCCAGTCTGCAAAACACATAAGGCAATGTGTATAGTAAGGTAATGCATTTAGTAAGGTAATGTGTATAGTTAGGTAAGGAATGTAGTAAAGCAATGTGTATAGTAAGGTACTACAGATGTATGTAAGGCAATGTGTATAGTAAGGTACTGCAGGTGTATAGTAAGGCAATGTGTATAGTAAGGTACTGCAGGTGTATAGTAAGGCAATGTGTATAGTAAGGTACTACAGATGTATGTAAGGCAATGTGTATAGTAAGGTACTGCAGGTGTGTAGTAAGGCAATGTGTATAGTAAGGTACTGCAGGTGTATAGTAAGGCAATGTGTATAGTAAGGTAAGGAATGTAGTAAAGCAATGTGTATAGTAAGGTACTACAGATGTATGTAAGGCAATGTGTATAGTAAGGTACTGCAGGTGTATAGTAAGGCAATGTGTATAGTAAGGTACTGCAGGTGTATAGTAAGGCAATGTGTATAGTAAGGTACTGCAGGTGTATAGTAAGGCAATGTGTATAGTAAGGTAAGGAATGTAGTAAAGCAATGTGTATAGTAAGGTACTACAGATGTATGTAAGGCAATGTGTATAGTAAGGCAATGTGTATAGTAAGGTAAGGAATGTAGTAAAGCAATGTGTATAGTAAGGTACTACAGATGTAGGTAAGGCAATGTGCATAGTAAGGTACTGCAGGTGTATAGTAAGGCAATGTGTATAGTAAGGTACTACAGATGTAGGTAAGGCAATGTGCATAGTAAGGTACTGCAGGTGTATAGTAAGGCAATGTGTATAGTAAGGTACTACAGATGTAGGTAAGGCAGTGTGTATAGTAAGGTACTGCAGGTGTATAGTAAGACAAACACATACACAGTAAGGCATGTAAGAGAGTGGGATAGAATTGCCCCTCAGATCCGGGTCCCACAGGGATTGGGCAGTAAGGGAAGCCAATGATGTAAGAAAGGTATTTGTGGGGCTCTATGGGCAATTACCCCCCCCCCCCCCCCGGGGCCGCTGGACTCAAGGACAGTATCCCCCCCCCCCCCCCCCCCCGGAGCTACCACTAGGTGTCACTAGTTACACACTGCGGCCTGGCAGCGCCGCCTCTCGGTAGGTCCGGGCAGAGAGACAAGTACCGCAGCTTCCCGTACCCCAAGGCTACTAGCCCTCCCCCAGCTCCCAGCAGCCTGCCCGCACCGTGGAACTGTGTGACCGGTACATCCACCGCATAGTAGAAGAGCTTGGAGACGATAACGGCCGGGTTCGGGAGGGCGGTGTGCTTGTCCGGGGCCGGGGTCCGGCTGGGGGGCTCCGGGTACGCGTCCTTACTCCACTCGTCCGGCATCTCCCAGGTCACAGCGGACGCTGACAGATTCAAAATGGCAGCACCGCCGGAACTCAGCGGCAGGCTCAAGCCCGCCCCTTCCGGCCATTAGGTCATGTGATCAGAATGTCCCAAATATGACAAGCAGGTGTGCGTTTAGCGCCGAGATAGGGGCCCTCAGGGTTACCGGGTTGGCGGGTTTCCTGCCAAATTGGGCTACTAACTTAAAGCCCTGGTGGGTTTCCAAAGTACAAACCCGCCAAGGTACAGTTTTGGGCCATTTTTTTGAGCCTTGGCGGGTTTGTAGTTTGGAAACTAGCTAAAGTTTTTGCACTAGTAAGCATGCCATGTCCCATTGCATGCTGGGTAATGTAGTTTGTATCTAACAATTAGCCTACAGCTAGGATTAATATAAAACTACAATACCCAGCATGCAATTGGGCAGTATAGACAGAGGCTCCCATTTCTAGATTGGGAATCCATTTCTGTAGTGACTTCCCACTGGACTGGGCACAGAGGGAATTATCAGCCATCCCAGTAACTGGGTAGTGATTATATGCTGTAAAAAGGCAGGTTTTCCCATATATATTTTGATTTTTTAGAATTGTTTTTCATTGCGCATATTGGGCTATTTTTGGGCTACTTTCTAAGTGGCTTTTGGCTAGTTTTGGGCCGGTTTTAGAACTGACTTTGGCTGGTTTGGAAAAATAAATCTGGCAGCCCTGGCGTTGAGATAGGGGGTCCTTGTCCCTCAGTGACGGTTGCGGGCAGGGTTCATCTTTAAATTAACTCTTAGTTTGCTGTAGCGAGTGCTGTTCTGAAATGATTTGCAATTGGTCTTCGTTTTTTTAATAATAGGCAGGTTTTTCATTATTTTACTTTTTGTTCAGCAGCTGTACAGTTTGGAATTTCAGCAGTTATCTGGTTGCTAGGGTCTGGTTTACCTTAGTAACCAGTGAGTGATTAGAGAGAGACTGAATAGAAAAGAAAGTAATAAAATGTAACAATAACAATAAAACTGGAGCCTCACAGAGCAATAGGTTTTGGCTGCCGGGGTCAGTGACCCCCATTTGAAAGCTGCAAAGAGACAGCGCCCCCCCCCCCAGTTCGACCCTGTAAAGGGCAACTAAAGCCATCCAAATATAAACTCATTTCCCATCTCCCTCAGGGAGGCCACACCTGTGGGTCTCCCATATTTCCGTGGGTATGGAATTGGCTCCACACAGGGACCCTCCACATCTCTTATTATGTATAATATTCAGCTTCGCAACTGTCACTTCATTCCAGGATCCGGACTGGCAATCTGTGGGTTCTGGCAAATGCCGCAGGGGCTGCTGCCCGAGGGGATAAATGATATAGAAAATCACTATTTATTGTGCTGGGGTGGGGGGGAGGCTGTTTGGGCCTCTGGGTACTTGCAATGCCAGGGCCCATTTGGTCGCCCAGTCCTTGCTTGCTTTACCTCTATATGTTATAAATGACAGGAGCTGTGTTGCAGTTGGTCTGTTTGATGGCTCTTTCTGCACCTCTGGGAGCCCATAGGCTTATACCTGAGCGACAGGGAGAGACAAAGAGCAACACACGGACCTATAAACATGTTCTGGGTGGTAAGTGGGCAAGCAGAAGCTCTCAGCCCATCCCTTGGTGCCATGGCTTAGCTATAAGGGGAGAGGGGGGCGATAGCGTTCTGTCTATACCCTGCCCCCCCCCCCCCCCGTGCCTGACTGCAACCACAGCCCCCCTACATCACCCCAGGGCTGTCCCACTATCCTCACAGGGGGTGCTGAGGCCCAAAGCTCACACTTTTGCCCTGGGATGAAACCTGTATTTACCGCCAACAAATATTCCCCCCCATAAAAAAAAAAAAGGTTAAAAAAAAACTTCATATGGGGAATGTAATTAAGTAAGGGTTGTGCTGTTTATGTGGGGGGGTGAATGGTTCATTTAAAAGGATTTACAGATGGGGCCACTAGGCTATTCCCCCCTTGACCCATTAATTAGAGCACCTTAACCCATTAGTCCCTTGGGCCCCAGCACAGAGGGCCTTGCCAACAAGTAAAATGGTGCCCCAATAACATAAATGGACCTGCAGCCATGACTATGCCATTCATCACAACATCCATTGCCATTAACTAAAACCACACCCATTCTCCTACAAGCCCCACCCCCTTTGCAACCTACAAATAACACTTTTAGGTCTTTTGAAAGATTCCTTTGGTGACTGACAAATAAGCGGATCTAATAGTATATGGCAATAATAATAATAATAATAAAATTGCAAAGGCAAATACCATCAGGGTGTTGCACCACTGTAGCCCAGTAGGTGGCAGCAAATGACTGATAGAGAGATAGGATTCCTATAAATAACACTTTATTCAGATGTCTGGGTAGAAATTAATACAAATATGCGGTGCATTTCCTTTTGTTTCATGTTGTATCCAATTGGATTGTTATTGCTAAGTGCAACTATCAGTCCCAGAAAGGGCAGAGCTGAGAATACTCAGGTACCCTGTACTTGGAAACCCCCGGGCTGTTCTCTTCCCCATGGTTCTGCAGGGTATGGGCTCAAATTAAACGATACAAGGGAATCAATGCAAACGCCTCTCTCCCCCCAACTGACCCATTTCTACGTGTGCAAAACTACAAACCCCACATTCTTTGTGCCCCTGAGGATGCTGGGAAGTGAAGCTGTGCAAATACTGCAGTTTGGCCAGATGTGCTCGATATTATAGATATCCATTAGCCAATAGGATTGTGCAGGGAATGAGCGCACTGTTGGGCCTCCGTGTTCATCTCCCTCCATAGAAGCCTCTGCCTGTGTAAATCTGGGAGTTAATGGAGCAGAGTAATGGATTCACAGCAGCCGCTGCTCTCTTCTGGGAAGATGGAGCTGTTGGTTAAATGCCTGGGACCTGGGGGCTGGGGGGAGGCAGGCCGGGCGTGGGGGTCTGTTCTGGAGCTTGGGGGGGGGGGCCCAGCCTTGAGCATCACATGTGCCTCTGTGTTTGCCCTTGTGGCCAATGTGCCCTTGTGTTGCTGTTGTGTCCCCAGGGTGTGTATAGAGTTAATGGGAGTCAATATAGGGGGTCACTGTACAGATAATGGATGGGAACGTTTGGTGCCGCTCACTTCTTATACACAATTATTTGTATAGGGGCCCCGGGCCCTGCCCTCTGCAACCAATCAAGCATTTCCTTTCATTATCCTGACTGTGCTGTTTCAGTTACCTTGTAATTGGTTGATTGGACTGTTGATTTACATTCCATAAGAATTCCACTGGATTAGAGCCCGAGACTTTACAATTCCCTCCCTACAAACCGACAGCTGCTGCACATCTGTGGCACTGCATTGGTGTTTAGCTGCTGACATAACAATGTACAGCACTGGGGTGTGACTGACGCTACAATGTACAGCACTGGGGTGTGACTGACGCTACAATGTACAGCACTGGGGTGTGACTGACGCTACAATGTACAGCAATGGGGTGTGACTGACGCTACAATGTACAGCACTGGGGTGTGACTGATGCTACAATGTACAGCACTGGGGTGTGACTGACGCTACAATGTACAGCACTGGGGTGTGACTGACGCTACAATGTACAGCACTGGGGTGTGACTGACGCTACAATGTACAGCACTGATGTGTGACTGACGCTACACTGTACAGCACTGACATGTGACTGACGCTACAATGTACAGCACTGGGGTGTGACTGACGCTACAATGTACAGCAATGGGGTGTGACTGACGCTACAATGTACAGCACTGATGTGTGACTGACGCTACACTGTACAGCACTGACATGTGACTGACGCTACAATGTACAGCACTGGGGTGTGACTGACGCTACAATGTACAGCAATGGGGTGTGACTGACGCTACAATGTACAGCACTGATGTGTGACTGACGCTACACTGTACAGCACTGACATGTGACTGACGCTACAATGTACAGCACTGGGGTGTGACTGACGCTACAATGTACAGCACTGGGGTGTGACTGATGCTACAATGTACAGCACTGGGGTGTGACTGACGCTACAATGTACAGCACTGGGGTGTGACTGACGCTACAATGTACAGCACTGGGGTGTGACTGACGCTACAATGTACAGCACTGGGGTGTGACTGACGCTACAATGTACAGCACTGGGGTGTGACTGACGCTACAATGTACAGCACTGGGGTGTGACTGACGCTACAATGTACAGCACTGATGTGTGACTGACGCTACACTGTACAGCACTGACATGTGACTGACGCTACAATGTATAGCAATGGGGTGTGACTGACGCTACAATGTACAGCACTGGGGTGTGACTGACGCTACAATGTACAGCAATGGGGTGTGACTGACGCTACAATGTACAGCACTGGGGTGTGACTGACGCTACAATGTACAGCACTGGGGTGTGACTGACGCTACAATGTACAGCAATGGGGTGTGACTGACGCTACAATGTACAGCAGTAGAGTAAGGCTGTTGCTATTGCAGGGGACCTGGGTGGAGCGTTGCTATTGGCCGCTATATTCCTGTGGGGGAATGTGTCTGTTCCCATTAAGACATGACTGTAATTTCCCTGCTCTCTGGCCCTGACAGTTATTGCTACATATAAAACATGGAGCCAATGTGGCCTGAGAGCGTCTCCCACCGCGCATTGATCCCCATCTCCACCCGCCGCTTAACGTCGCCATAGCAACACAGCATGGCGTGACCTTGGCTCCGTTCATACACAGACTGGCTGTGGCTTTTGCCGGCTGAATGCATTTAAAGGCACAGAGGCGCCGGCGGCTGCAACCGCACAAGTCAATGGGAGGTGATCCAATTAGAATGGGGTTGTACCAATTATAACTGGCACGGGGGGGGCATAACACTGAGATTCCCGTAAATCCCCTATGTAAAAGGTGCAGTGCTATTTATTAGCTTACACCCCTATGGTACATCCCTGGACTGAACCATCTCCATAGAGGGGTAGAGGATGCCCTCCGCTTTATAAATACGCCCCTAGGAGGGCACCGCCTATGGCCCTGGGATGAGCTTACCTACTGGGGCAGAGCACAAGGGGTTAAGTACAGGGCTACTGGTGCACTTTGTGCCTGCCTGCCCCCTTGCCTCCACTTCCTTCCATTCATTTCAGTGCAACCCTGCCCCCTGGTGGCCAAACGTAGCAGAAACGTAGAACTAAACATCCCTAAGGGGTATATTCATGACGCTGTGTAAAAAGTGGAGTGAAACATTACCGGTGATGTTGCCCAGGGCAACCAATCAGCAATTAGATTTCAACAGTTGGAAACCCAAAGCAAAGCATCTGATTGGCTGATATGAGCAACATTACCAGTGATGTTTTACTCCACTTTTTACACAGCAGGATAAATATACCCCATAGCAAGGGCACATATTAGAAGTTGGGGTGCCTAGTCCCAGTGAGCATGGTGGGGTTCAGGGTTTAAAGGTACTGGGCCCCACAGCAAATTCAGTTTAGGGCCCCAAAAATTGGGCCAAGATATATTGTAACTGTTCATTAATGAGGGACTTATTGGGCCCCCTACACTCCTGGCCCCCTGCTTCCTCTGTAGTTACACCCCTGATGCAGGGGTGCAGGATGGTTTACCCCATGTACAAGAAGAGGGGGGTCAGCGTCCCATGGGAGAATCCATCTTCCCAGACAGGTTTATAAACACAGGCAGGGTCGGACTGGGATACCGGGGAAAAAACCTGGTGGTCCCCCGCCTTAGTGGCCCCCTGCGGCCCAGACCCGACCCTGCCTGCACTCCCCCGGCCGACCATTCCTCCCCTGATGCGTTAAACTTATACATGCTATGGGGAGGACGTTGGGTGGGGGACCCTGTTGGGGGGCGGGGCTTAAGGAGGCTCTTGGGGGTGTTAGGGGGTGCGGGGGATACGGCCAGCAGCCCAGGTGCATCCCCCAGTCTGACCCTGAACACAGGTGCTGAATGGCACAAAAACACCCCTCTTGTCTTTGCCAGCACCCCCTTCCCACATCTCCCCCCCCCCATGGGTGTGACCCCGATTACATTAGTACTGCAGGTAAGGAGTAAGGAGGGGTTTTGCCCCCATCAATATGACTGTGATTGTCTGACCTCATAGGAATCTGTGACATCATTATGATTCGCCCAGTCACATGGTGCAGCGGACCCTCCCCCCACTCCCACCGACAACAAAGAGGCACAATTTAAGTTTAAAAACATTTTATTCTGATTCTTGCTCTTTTTTTTTTTTTTTTTAATTCTCGTTATTTTACAGTATTTCCAAAAAAAGTCGGGTGAAAGTACAAAAAAAGTCAGTTAAACACAATCGAGGTTTTGTTTCCGTTTTTTTTTTTCTTCTTTTCTTAGAAATCACATACGGCAGTAGTACGAGGGCACATGGCGGACTCAAGCGAATAGGAACACGCGGGGGGGAGGGGCAGGGGGCGGGGCACGCACACACCAAACTACACTCATTACACGTCAGGTCCGTGTCTACATGTCTCAGCATGACCAATGGGAGGCTGGGCCACCACGACAGCTCTGTAATACTGTTACGTTTGGGGCGAGAGGGACGGTATTGCTACGGGACCACCATGATCTCACAACCAAGAGAGGGAACGACGGATGCACTACAAAATGGCTGCCGGCCATCTTCCTGTTTCCTGTGAACCAATCATCATCATCCTCTTACCGACTCAAGTCCTGATGAAGGTGTTTGAGACTCATGTTAGAATGAGGTTAAGCTGACGCGGCCAAGTGAGTGGCTCTCGGATGGATGTCTCCATGATTGGCCAGTCACACAGCTTAGGCTACCTGCCCTAGGGACACCCAGTGGGGACAAGTGCTGACATCTACATGGCAAAGTAGGGGTCAAATATGTTAACTGGCTGCCATTGGGCTCTCACAGAGACCTGGGCGCTATAGAATACGGCAAGTAAGATGGTACAAGAGTAGGAAAAAACGTAGTCAAATAAAGTCATTGAACTTGGAATCCACAACGTGAAGCCTCTCCCATTGGCTGGAACAGACTAAACCTGCCCCAAAGAGCATTCGGCTGATTCCTTCTAACCTACTTCTGCTGCTGGGAAAAGCGGATTAAAGGGCGGGATTAGTCCAGTAACCTAAAGACATTGGATTACTTTACGGTAAGAGGGTCACGTGACCTCAGCTTGCCAAAAGCCGACTAATACCCCACAGCCGGTTCTATCCCTCCCATCATGTCAAATGTATAGAATATCTGTGTATATCTGTTTAGTCTCTATAGTATATGTTGTTGCCTCACCGGGGGGCGTCTAACTTATAATTCTTTAATATAAGGATTTAACTTATTCTTTATATTTTCCCTAGAACCCAACTCTCTAATGGCAGAGAAACCCTGACACGAGGGTTATTAATCCAACAATATGGGGGGATCAGGATCTCTGCCCTGAGCCTTCAGTTGGGGGGGGGGGGGGCAGATATACTGGAACTGTGGATGGCAGTCACCCATCTTTAAGCCCAGATTTGTAACAACAAAAGTTATTTCTGCAGTTGACATAAGCTCAACATGACGCATTTCATGCTTTCCTTGGCCATAAGCTCTTGTCAGTGTCGGACTGGCCCACCAGGATACCAGGAAAACTCCCGGTGGGCCGAGGTGTCAGTGGGCCTCATGCTTCTAACTATTTGCTGGAGTTGGACTGGTCCATCGGGGATACCAGGAAAACTCCCGGTGTCAGTGGGCCTCTTGCTTCTAACTATTTGCTGGAGTTGGACTGGTCCATCGGGGATACCAGGAAAACTCACGGTGGGCCCAGGTGTCAGTGGGCCTCGTGCTTCTAACTATTTGCTGGAGTTGGACTGGTCCATCGGGGATACCAGGAAAACTCCCAGTGGGCCCAGGGGTCAGTGGGCCTCGTGCTTCTAACTATTTGCTGGAGTCGGACTGGTCCATCGGGGATACCAGGAAAACTCCCGGTGGGCTGAGGTGTCAGTGGGCCTCTTGCTTCTAACTATTTGCTGGAGTCGGACTGGTCCATCGGGGATACCAGGAAAACTCCCGGTGGGCTGAGGTGTCAGTGGGCCTCTTGCTTCTAACTATTTGCTGAAGTTGGACTGGTCCTTCGGGGATACCAGGAAAACTCCCGGTGTCAGTGGGCCTCTTGCTTCTAACTATTTGCTGAAGTTGGACTGGTCCTTCGGGGATACCAGGAAAACTCCCGGTGTCAGTGGGCCTCTTGCTTCTAACTATTTGCTGGAGTCGGACTGGTCCATCGGGGATACCAGGAAAACTCCCGGTGGGCCCAGGTGTCAGTGGGCCTCGTGCTTCTAACTATTTGCTGAAGTTGGACTGGTCCATCGGGGATACCAGGAAAACTCCCGGTGGAGGTTCAAAGAGGAGCAAAGATACCAGGAATAATAAAGAGATTAAATGAGCAAAGGAATAATACTTTAAAGAGTGGGCCCATGCTCCAAGGTTTTCTGGTGGGCCCCTAGAGTTCCAGTCCAACACTGGCTCTTGCCCTATAGATATCTGCTAGGGAAAGCATGAAACGCGGCAGGTTGAGTTTATGTTACATTTAGAAATAACTGTTTCAAGTCTGGTTTTAGGATGGCTTTTCTGTTTTGTGTAATTCCCAGTTTCTTTAAAGCTTGACTAGAGGGTATAGTTTGCCTTTAAACTGAGAAACATTCTACAGCACTAAGCGGTACGAGAGTGGGCAAGGGTGGTTGGTTGGACCGCTGCTACATGGGTGTTCCTTGATGTGCCAGGGGCAAGTGCTGTTTGTTTCCAGGGTGCTTGGTGGATTCCGGATGTAGGCCGAACTCAGCACCCAAAGGAGACAGAGCAAGGCGTGAAAGGGTGAACTTGCTCCATCTGCTGCAGGTTCTGCATTGCTCCTAGGCCAGGAGACCACCAAACAAGCAATACAGGGGGAGTGACTGAGACCCCAAAGTAGGGGCACCCATAGAATGTTAAAGACTACCAACACCTGGAGATCCTCAGGTCCCACCCTAAAGCAAAGCCTTCAAAGACACCTAAAATATTCTGACTCATGAGCAACCCTATTGGCCACCGGTAGGAGACATCACCAGGGGCATCTTGCCTTAACTAGTCAGTATGAGCCGAACGCCTCTATATTAATCATATCAACTGTACCTTAATGCATTCATGGAATGGAGACATATGGGGTTAACTCCAGTCTGGCCCACGGTTGGTACGCTAGAGCGCACCTTCTCCAAGACTCTGCACCAGCGTTATGCCAACCTCTGTACAAAATACACCAAAGCATGCCAGGGATTTGGGGGGCACATTAGAGGGTGTGGTATGGAAATGATACATTAACACTGTCAGTGCTGGAGGCGGACTGTGATTGGTCCTCTCGTGAGGTCCTTCAGCACTGGAGAAGTTAAGTCAGAGAAGACAACACGGAGTCACCTTCTTTTATCCAACAAACGCTTTCGTCCTTCCTCATGTCAAGTTGTTCAGGACGCAGTTAACGTCCGCAATATCGGGGTCCCCTTTGCCGCTGTCGTGCTTGGGAGAGAGAGAATTTTGGATGTTGAATGGCTCCTCATCCTTCAGGCAGGCTTTGGGGAGATCCTGCACCTTCTGGGGGGCATTGGGGTCCTCCTGTGGGTACAAAGGCAGAGAATGTGAGACAATATGGCAGCCATCTGACGTTGAGGTGCTGCGCCCGGATCCCCGAAGCCTTTAGGCTGGAAATCTCTCGCTGAGTGAAGGGAGGCGCATAGGAACAATGCATTGCGGAACAAGAAGATACAGAAGCCCCTATTGCCATTATAGACCCGGCTCGTTCCATACGCTGCTTCAGCCTGAGGGAAAGCCCTGCAACAGGAGTATTATTATATATGCACCCCAATATTCCCATTAAACACAGGGCGCTTGTCTCTATTCAAACGTCTGGGCACGACAGAAACCCCTGCTTGGTATTAAATGGCAATAAACCAGATAACTATGGAAATAATGCTCTTCTCTGCTCTAGAGGGAAACAGGAAGGAGAAGCCATTGGAAATCATTATTACTATAAATCACGTGTGAACTGAACCAGTGAGCTGACCTAGTTCTGTAGTCGCTGGCTGCACAATCTGCACGCAAGCTCTTGTGACTAGGGGACTGCTGGAGAGCTCTATGGGTATATACTCAGGGGGCTGCTGGGGAGCTCTATGGGTATATACTCAGGGGGCTGCTGGAGAGCTCTATGGGTATATACTCAGGGGACTGCTGGAGAGCTCTATGGGTATATACTCAGGGGACTGCTGGAGAGCTCTATGGGTATATACTCAGGGGACTGCTGGAGAGCTCTATGGGTATATACTCAGGGGGCTGCTGGAGAGTTCTATGGGTATATACTCAGGGGGCTGCTGGAGAGCTCTATGGGTATATACTCAGGGGACTGCTGGAGAGCTCTATGGGTATATACTCAGGGGACTGCTGGAGAGCTCTATGGGTATATACTCAGGGGACTGCTGGAGAGCTCTATGGGTATATACTCAGGGGACTGCTGGAGAGTTCTATGGGTATATACTCAGGGGGCTGCTGGAGAGTTCTATGGGTATATACTCAGGGGGCTGCTGGAGAGCTCTATGGGTATATACTCAGGGGGCTGCTGGAGAGTTCTATGGGTATATACTCAGGGGGCTGCTGGAGAGCTCTATAGGTATATACTCAGGGGGCTGCTGGAGAGTTCTATGGGTATATACTCAGGGGGCTGCTGGAGAGCTCTATGGGTATATACTCAGGGGGCTGCTGGAGAGCTCTATGGGTATATACTCAGGGGGCTGCTGGAGAGCTCTATGGGTATATACTCAGGGGACTGCTGGAGAGCTCTATGGGTATATACTCAGGGGGCTGCTGGAGAGCTCTATGGGTATATACTCAGGGGACTGCTGGAGAGCTCTATGGGTATATACTCAGGGGGACTGCTGGAGAGCTCTATGGGTATATACTCAGGGGACTGCTGGGGAGCTCTATGGGTATATACTCAGGGGACTGCTGGAGAGCTCTATGGGTATATACTCAGGGGACTGCTGGGGAGCTCTATGGGTATATACTCAGGGGGCTGCTGGAGAGCTCTATGGGTATATACTCAGGGGGCTGCTGGAGAGCTCTATGGGTATATACTCAGGGGACTGCTGGGGAGCTCTATGGGTATATACTCAGGGGGCTGCTGGAGAGCTCTATGGGTATATACTCAGGGGGCTGCTGGGGAGCTCTATGGGTATATACTCAGGGGGCTGCTGGAGAGCTCTATGGGTATATACTCAGGGGGCTGCTGGAGAGCTCTATGGGTATATACTCAGGGGGCTGCTGGAGAGCTCTATGGGTATATACTCAGGGGGCTGCTGGAGAGCTCTATGGGTATATACTCAGGGGGCTGCTGGAGAGCTCTATGGGTATATACTCAGGGGACTGCTGGAGAGCTCTATGGGTATATACTCAGGGGGCTGCTGGAGAGCTCTATGGGTATATACTCAGGGGACTGCTGGAGAGTTCTATGGGTATATACTCAGGGGACTGCTGGAGAGCTCTATGGGTATATACTCAGGGGGCTGCTGGAGAGCTCTATGGGTATATACTCAGGGGGCTGCTGGAGAGCTCTATGGGTATATACTCAGGGGGCTGCTGGGGAGCTCTATGGGTATATACTCAGGGGGCTGCTGGAGAGCTCTATGGGTATATACTCAGGGGACTGCTGGAGAGTTCTATGGGTATATACTCAGGGGACTGCTGGAGAGCTCTATGGGTATATACTCAGGGGGCTGCTGGAGAGCTCTATGGGTATATACTCAGGGGGCTGCTGGAGAGCTCTATGGGTATATACTCAGGGGGCTGCTGGAGAGCTCTATGGGTATATACTCAGGGGGCTGCTGGGGAGCTCTATGGGTATATACTCAGGGGGCTGCTGGAGAGCTCTATGGGTATATACTCAGGGGGCTGCTGGAGAGTTCTATGGGTATATACTCAGGGGGCTGCTGGAGAGCTCTATAGGTATATACTCAGGGGGCTGCTGGAGAGCTCTATGGGTATATACTCAGGGGGCTGCTGGAGAGCTCTATGGGTATATACTCAGGGGGCTGCTGGAGAGCTCTATGGGTATATACTCAGGGGGCTGCTGGAGAGCTCTATGGGTATATACTCAGGGGGCTGCTGGAGAGCTCTATGGGTATATACTCGGGGCTGCTGGAGAGCTCTATGGTATACTCAGGGGGCTGCTGGGGAGCTCTATGGGTATATACTCGGGGCTGCTGGAGAGCTCTATGGGTATATACTCAGGGGGCTGCTGGAGAGCTCTATGTCTATATACTCGGGGGACTGCTGGAAAGCTCTATGGGTATATACTCAGGGGGCTGCTGGAGAGCTCTATGGGTATATACTCAGGGGGCTGCTGGAGAGCTCTATGGGTATATACTCAGGGGGCTGCTGGAGAGCTCTATGGGTATATACTCAGGGGACTGCTGGAGAGCTCTATGGGTATATACTCAGGGGGCTGCTGGAGAGCTCTATGGGTATATACTCAGGGGACTGCTGGAGAGCTCTATGGGTATATACTCAGGGGGCTGCTGGAGAGCTCTATGGGTATATACTCAGGGGGCTGCTGGAGAGCTCTATGGGTATATACTCAGGGGGCTGCTGGAGAGCTCTATGGGTATATACTCAGGGGGCTGCTGGAGAGCTCTATGGGTATATACTCAGGGGGCTGCTGGAGAGCTCTATGGGTATATACTCAGGGGGCTGCTGGAGAGCTCTATGGGTATATACTCAGGGGACTGCTGGAGAGCTCTATGGGTATATACTCAGGGGGCTGCTGGAGAGCTCTATGGGTATATACTCAGGGGGCTGCTGGAGAGCTCTATGGGTATATACTCAGGGGGCTGCTGGAGAGTTCTATGGGTATATACTCAGGGTATATACTGACATTTAGTCAGTCCCCAGTTGCTAAAATAAAGTATATGGAGCTATGGCTGTAAGCAGTAACCCTGCTATAGTTCCATTGTTGTCACTGACCCCCAAATTCCAGCCTCAGTGGCCTATAGGTCGGGCCCCAGGGCCCCGGTTTTGACCAATTCTAAGGAGATCAGCCGCAGTTTGGGAAGTTCAGCTGTAAAGTGACTGTAGTATTTAATGGACGTGACTGAACCTTATTTTCCCCTATTGATTTCACAGGATTATAAACTCCTCCATTCAACTTGAGAGTGCAGGCAGCACAGACTCCAAAGAAAGTCAGCTCTTCTGCCAACCCCCACAGCCTGGTGCTGATCAGATCCACCCACCCCCTTCATCTGATTGGACCGTGGGGGAAAAAGAATCCTTACTTTGGAGTAGTTAGTAGTGAATAGGATTTCCCATCAATGTGCATTAAATATACAGTTATCCCAATATATCCACTGTAATACAGCTTTTTTACTTTATATACAGTATATATACTGTATATATATAATCCTATTCACTATCTATTCTATAATAAAGATCCTTTTCCCCCCAAGGTCCAGTCAGATGAAGCCAGGGGTGGGTGGATCTAACCCATATATATATATATATATACACACACCAGTGTTGCCTGGTATAGAGTGTAACGTAGGCAAAAGGTATAACTAATTGTGCACATTACGCTCAGTCAGTTCAGCCAAAGCATAATCGTTATCCTGAGGCCTAGTTTCACCCTGGAGCCTGGCTAGCGTTGCCTAGCAACCCGGGATTCTGCTCAGTCTAATAAATGGGCCACTGAGCATGTAACAGGGAAGGGCTGAGCAGCTCTACTGTGTATACATTTCCCAATACATTGCCTTCCCCTCCTTACTCTGTAGCTCTATGGAACCAGCACTCAATAAAAATATCCAATAACCAAAGGAAACGGCTGATTTATTTTCTTTCTCTCATTGGCACAGAGCGTAGCTGCCTGGGATTTAGCTACTCGGCCCTGATAATACACAGCGTGTTGGGCACCCCATGGCCTGGTTATAGCACATCTGACATATATTAAGGCAGTATATACATTATTTACAGGATATTCTCTTAGGAGAGACAGTATGAGGTTTGGGCTGTTATGCTCCCAGAATCCTCTGTATATTTATAGGGGTGGGAGATGCCATACCGTTCCCCTCAGACAGTATCATATAAGGCCATGGGTTAGTGTGCGCCAAGAACATTCCCCTGTGTTTATTTTAATTGTGGGTGCTCCCATACTGTTTCCTTTAGGGTGATGCGCTTTGTCACCCAATTACACTCCCCGCAGGTAGCAAAGGGCCCCCGAAAGTACTTTCCGTGACCGTAGTGGCACTGGGTGGGTCCCTAGATGCACCCATATTATTATACAGGGTTGGGGGAAGTGGGACTATTTTTAAAGGGGGGCAAATATGAGTATGTGAAAATGGGTGTGGCCTGGCCACTCTGGGGGGCTGGACGATAGACAGGAGAGGTCCGTCAGCCCCAGCAGAGGAAGAGACACCCCCTGAGAGACCCGGTGTGGGATGTGGCTGTCACTTTAACAGAACATGGCTCTGCGCTGAGAGGCTCTGCTGTGGGGAAGCAGTTTGGCACCAATAACAGTTACATAAATAGCGCAATAATAGATCCCCTGGCAGCCATTACTCCTTTATGGGCAGCAATTACACCGCTGCATTAACTGCCACACGTCTGCCTGAGAAGCTGATGTGCCTGGGTGGGTATACTAAAGCCTGCCCCAACTGCCCATAGTAACAAGTGCCCCCACTGCCCCTAGTAACAACTGCCCCTAGTAACAAGTGCCCCCACTGCCCCTAGTAACAAGTGCCCCAACTGCCCATAGTAACAAGTGCCCCCACTGCCCCTAGTAACAAGTGCCCCCACTGCCCCTAGTAACAACTGCCCCTAGTAACAAGTGCCCCCACTGCCCCTAGTAACAAGTGCCCCCACTGCCCCTAGTAACAACTGCCCCTAGTAACAAGTGCCCCCACTGCCCCTAGTAACAACTGCCCCTAGTAACAAGTGCCCCCACTGCCCCTAGTAACAAGTGCCCCCACTGCCCCTAGTAACAACTGCCCCTAGTAACAAGTGCCCCCACTGCCCCTAGTAACAAGTGCCCCCACTGCCCCTAGTAACAACTGCCCCTAGTAACAAGTGCCCCACTGCCCTAGTAACAACTGCCCCCACTGCCCTTAGTAACAACTGCCCCTAGTAACAAGTGCCCCCACTGCCCCTAGTAACAACTGCCCCTAGTAACAAGTTCCCCCACTGCCCCTAGTAACAAGTGCCCCCACTGCCCCTAGTAACAAGTGCCCCCACTGCCCCTAGTAACAAGTGCCCCCACCGCCCCTAGTAACAAGTGCCCCCAGGCAGGTAATCTAGCTATATAGTCACGGGGCAGGTTCCAGGTTTTAGTATGATGGGACCCCCCTGTAATCTACAAAGCAGGTTAGGAAGGGTTAATCCTATGTCTGACTATGCAGAACTACAACACCCAGAATTCTCAGCTCTAATAGGACTACAGCGGCTTGTGTAACCGGCGTCACATTCACCATCAGATTCCAGATGGGCCCTGGGGGTCCTCCTGCAGGTCCTCATTCCCAGGGCAGCGGCCCCTCCGCACAAACAGACAGACAGAGAATGATGAGATGGCAGCTGGTACTGCCCATGGGACACCCAGAACAAGGTAACAAGAGGGAGAAAGCGCAACAGAGACAACATTGCATTTGCTACAGGCTGCAGCACGGGGGGGGGGGGGACATGCACGGGGGGGGGACATGCACGGGGGGGGTCACAAGGCACATGCAATAAAAGCAGGTTTCACTTCTTACCGAGGAATCTTTGTATCTATTTCTCATTATTTTATTAAAAAGCCTAAAATAAGGTTAAATGGTGAGACCCTGAAGCAGCCAGACGCTCCTGGATTCCCCATGCATCACTAACTGTCACTTTGCAGAGAGGGCTATTCTGAGACAGTTTGCAATTGGTCTTCATTTTTATTACATGTATCTTTTGAATCATTTATCTTTTTATTCAGCAGCCCTCCACTTTGGCGTTTCAGCAGTTATCTGGTTGCTAGGGTCCAAATTACCCTAGCAACCAAGCAGTGGTATAAATGTGAGAAAGGAATGTGAATGAGAGGGGAGCCTGAATAGAAAGACAAGTAATAAAGAGTAATGATAAAACTGGAGCCTAAAAGAGTAATTTTTTGGCTGCCGGGGTCAGTGACCCCCATTTGAAAGCTGCAAAGAGTTCACCTGTAAAGGTGAACCGCCCCTTTATGGAAACCCTTCCCTGGGCACAACCCTCTGTCTGGTTGAACCTGATGCACATAAGTCTTTATTCAGCCTCTGCTGCTGCAGTCAGAGGGCTCTTTCTTCTCTATACCCCCTGCCCAAGGTGGAACTGCCCCCCTCCCCCTCTCAGACCCAGGTCCCTTACCTGTAAGCAGCCAGGGGGGGAGGGGCAGGGAGGCAGTGGGCTGGACTAGAACTCATGAAAGCTTACAAGGGCGGGGGCAAAAAGTCTCAAAACTCTGATGGAAGCTCAAGAGGGAGGGGCAATGAATCTATAACTGACTCAGTGGGCTGGACTAGAATACTCTAACAGTGGGTGGGACTAGATCACTCTCATGGAAACTTACAGGGGAGGGGCATGGAGTCTTCAACTGATGCAGTGGGTGGGACTAGAGCACTCTCATGGCAGCTTACAGGGGAGGGGCATGGATTCTTTAACTGATGCAGTGGGTGGGACTAGAGCACTCATGGCAGCTTACAGGGGAGGGGCATGGAGTTTTTAACTGATGCAGTGGGTGGGACTAGAGCTCTCTCATGGCAGCATACAGGGGAGGGGCATGGATTCTTTAACTGATGCAGTGGGTGGGACTAGAGGATACTGATGGCAGCATACAGGGGAGGGGCATGGATTCTTTAACTGATGCAGTGGGTGGGATTAGAAGGTACTGATGGCAGCATACAGGGGAGGGGCATGGAGTTTTTAACTGATGCAGTGGGTGGGACTAGAGCTCTCTCATGGCAGCATACAGGGGAGGGGCATGGATTCTTTAACTGATGCAGTGGGTGGGACTAGAGGATACTGATGGCAGCATACAGGGGAGGGGCATGGATTCTTTAACTGATGCAGTGGGTGGGATTAGAAGGTACTGATGGCAGCTCAGGGACAGGGAGTCTATAAAACAACCAGTGGGCGGGACTAGATCACTCCTTGATATTTTTGACGCACCAATCAGAGTTGATTCCAGGATTTGAGACTCGGAATATAATAAAAACACCTGGAGCCTTTCCTTGGCGCTCTCTACACACTGACTCTTTCCTGGCAAAGGTTCCCTGAGAGTGCCAATATGCCTGGGGCATTGTGCCCCCCACCCCCCGGCCCACCCCCGCAGTCGAGAGAAGGCTAGAAACATGCAGAAGGGGAAGACATGAAACGGGCAAGTTACCTGACAAATAACGTTATCATAGTAAGCCAATGCGCGGGCATGGGGGGAGAGGTTAGATGGAGTGTCGCATAGTTTCCTTACATTTGGGTGCGAGCCTTCGGCAATGGTGGACAGAGAAAAGTTATCGTTGTGGAGCTCGGAAGGAGTCCTGTACCTGCTGGGAGAGGAGACACAGATTAGGCACAATCAGGGCACAGACGGCACAATCCCGGCACAGACGGCACAATCCCGGCACAGACGGCACAATCCCGGCACAGATGGCACAATCAGGGCACAGACGGCACAATCCGGGCACAGACGGCACAATCCCGGCACAGACGGCACAATCCGGGCACAGACGGCACAATCCCGGCACAGACGTCACAATCCGGGCACAGACGGCACAATCCCGGCACAGACGGCACATCCCCGGCACAGACGCCACAATCCGGGCACAGACGCCACAATCCGGGCACAGACGCCACAATCCGGGCACAGATGGCACAATCCCGGCACAATCCGGGCACAGACGGCACAATCCCGGCACAGACGGCACAATCCCGGCACACAGGCAGCTGTAGCCCAGGCCAGGCAAACCCAACTATTGTATTTGCCCAGCTGCCCCCATCCCGGCAGGCACAGCACAGGACCAAGGAGTCCATATGTAGATACAGTATTCATATCATTGGGTGAGATGGAGACAGTAGGGCAAGATGGAGACAGTAGGGCAAGATGGAGACAGTAGGGCAAGATGGGGACAGTAGGGCAAGATGGGGACAGTAGGGCAAGATGGAGACAGTAGGGCAAGATGGAGACAGTAGGGCAAGATGGGGACAGTAGGACAAGATGGAGACAGTAGGGTAAGATGGAGACAGTAGGGCAAGATGGAGACAGTAGGGTAAGATGGAGACAGTAGGGCAAGATAGGGACAGTAGGACAAGATGGAGACAGTAGGGCAAGATGGGGACAGTAGGACAAGATGGAGACAGTAGGGTAAGATGGAGACAGTAGGGCAAGATGGGGACAGTAGGACAAGATGGAGACAGTAGAACAAGATGGAGACAATAGGACAAGATGGAGACAGTAGGACAAGATGGAGACAGTAGGACAAGATGGGGACAGTAGGACAAGATGGAGACAGTAGAACAAGATGGAGACAATAGGACAAGATGGAGACAGTAGGACAAGATGGAGACAGTAGGGCAAGATGGAGACAGTAAGGAAAGATGGAGACAGTAGGGCAAGATGGGGACAGTAGGGCAAGATGGAGACAGTAAGGAAAGATGGAGACAGTAGGGCAAGATGGAGACAGTAAGGAAAGATGGAGACAGTAGGGCAAGATGGGGACAGTAGGGCAAGATGGAGACAGTAAGGAAAGATGGGGACAGTAGGGCAAGATGGAGACAGTAAGGAAAGATGGAGACAGTAGGGCAAGATGGGGACAGTAGGGCAAGATGGAGACAGTAAGGAAAGATGGGGACAGTAGGGCAAGATGGGGACAGTAGGGCAAGATGGAGACAGTAGGGCAAGATGGAGACAGTAGGGCAAGATGGAGACAGTAGGGCAAGATGGAGACAGTAGGGCAAGATGGAGACAGTAAGGAAAGATGGAGACAGTAGGGCAATATGGGGACAGTAGGGCAAGATGGAGACAGTAGGGCAAGATGGGGACAGTAGGACAAGATGGAGACAGTAGGGTAAGATGGAGACAGTAGGGCAAGATGGAGACAGTAGGGCAAGATGGAGACAGTAGGGTAGATGGAGACAGTAGGGCAAGATGGGGACAGTAGGACAAGATGGAGACAGTAGGGCAAGATGGGGACAGTAGGACAAGATGGAGACAGTAGGGTAAGATGGAGACAGTAGGGCAAGATGGGGACAGTAGGACAAGATGGAGACAGTAGAACAAGATGGAGACAATAGGACAAGATGGAGACAGTAGGACAAGATGGAGACAGTAGGGCAAGATGGGGACAGTAGGACAAGATGGAGACAGTAGAACAAGATGGAGACAATAGGACAAGATGGAGACAGTAGTACAAGATGGAGACAGTAGGGCAAGATGGAGACAGTAAGGAAAGATGGAGACAGTAGGGCAAGATGGGGACAGTAGGACAAGATGGAGACAGTAGGGTAAGATGGAGACAGTAGGGCAAGATGGGGACAGTAGGACAAGATGGAGACAGTAGAACAAGATGGAGACAATAGGACAAGATGGAGACAGTAGGACAAGATGGAGACAGTAGGGCAAGATGGGGACAGTAGGACAAGATGGAGACAGTAGAACAAGATGGAGACAATAGGACAAGATGGAGACAGTAGGACAAGATGGAGACAGTAGGGCAAGATGGAGACAGTAAGGAAAGATGGAGACAGTAGGGCAAGATGGGGACAGTAGGGCAAGATGGAGACAGTAAGGAAAGATGGAGACAGTAAGGAAAGATGGAGACAGTAAGGAAAGATGGAGACAGTAGGGCAAGATGGGGACAGTAGGGCAAGATGGAGACAGTAAGGAAAGATGGAGACAGTAAGGAAAGATGGAGACAGTAGGGCAAGATGGAGACAGTAAGGAAAGATGGAGACAGTAAGGAAAGATGGAGACAGTAGGGCAAGATGGGGACAGTAGGGCAAGATGGAGACAGTAAGGAAAGATGGAGACAATAGGGCAAGATGGAGACAGTAAGGAAAGATGGAGACAGTAGGGCAAGATGGGGACAGTAGGGCAAGATGGAGACAGTAAGGAAAGATGGAGACAGTAAGGAAAGATGGAGACAGTAGGGCAAGATGGGGACAGTAGGGCAAGATGGAGGCAGTAGGGCAAGATGGAGACAGTAGGGCAAGATGGAGACAGTAGGGCAAGATGGAGACAGTAGGGCAAGATGGAGACAGTAAGGAAAGATGGAGACAGTAGGGCAAGATGGGGACAGTAGGGCAAGATGGAGACAGTAGGGCAAGATGGAGACAGTAGGGCAAGATGGGGACAGTAGGGCAAGATGGAGACAGTAAGGAAAGATGGAGACAGTAGGGCAATATGGGGACAGTAGGGCAAGATGGAGACAGTAGGGCAAGATGGAGACAGTAGGGCAAGATGGAGACAGTAAGGAAAGATGGAGACAGTAAGGAAAGATGGAGACAGTAAGGAAAGATGGAGACAGTAGGGCAAGATGGGGACAGTAGGGCAAGATGGAGACAGTAAGGAAAGATGGAGACAGTAAGGAAAGATGGAGACAGTAAGGAAAGATGGAGACAGTAGGGCAAGATGGGGACAGTAGGGCAAGATGGAGACAGTAAGGAAAGATGGAGACAGTAAGGAAAGATGGAGACAGTAGGGCAAGATGGAGACAGTAAGGAAAGATGGAGACAGTAAGGAAAGATGGAGACAGTAGGGCAAGATGGGGACAGTAGGGCAAGATGGAGACAGTAAGGAAAGATGGAGACAGTAGGGCAAGATGGAGACAGTAAGGAAAGATGGAGACAGTAGGGCAAGATGGGGACAGTAGGGCAAGATGGAGACAGTAAGGAAAGATGGAGACAGTAAGGAAAGATGGAGACAGTAGGGCAAGATGGGGACAGTAGGGCAAGATGGAGGCAGTAAGGAAAGATGGGGACAGTAGGGCAAGATGGGGACAGTAGGGCAAGATGGAGACAGTAGGGCAAGATGGAGACAGTAGGGCAAGATGGAGACAGTAGGGCAAGATGGAGACAGTAAGGAAAGATGGAGACAGTAGGGCAATATGGGGACAGTAGGGCAAGATGGAGACAGTAGGGCAAGATGGAGACAGTAGGGCAAGATGGGGACAGTAGGGCAAGATGGAGACAGTAGGGCAAGATGGAGACAGTAGGGCAAGATGGAGACAGTAGGGCAAGATGGAGACAGTAGGGCAAGATGGAGACAGTAAGGAAAGATGGAGACAGTAGGGCAAGATGGAGACAGTAGGGCAAGATGGAGACAGTAGGGCAAGATGGAGACAGTAAGGAAAGATGGAGACAGTAGGGCAAGATGGGGACAGTAGGGCAAGATGGAGACAGTAGGGCAAGATGGAGACAGTAGGGCAAGATGGAGACAGTAAGGAAAGATGGAGACAGTAGGGCAATATGGGGACAGTAGGGCAAGATGGAGACAGTAGGGCAAGATGGGGACAGTAGGGCAAGATGGAGACAGTAGGGCAAGATGGAGACAGTAGAGCAAGATGGAGACAGTAGGGCAAGATGGAGACAGTAGAGCAAGATGGAGACAGTAGGGCAAGATGGAGACAGTAGAGCAAGATGGAGACAGTAGGGCAAGATGGGGACAGTAGGGCAAGATGGAGACAGTAGGGCAAGATGGGGACAGTAGAGCAAGATGGAGACAGTAGGGCAAGATGGAGACAGTAGAGCAAGATGGAGACAGTAGGGCAGGATGGAGACAGTAGGGCAGGATGGGGACAGTAGGGCAAGATGGAGACAGTAGGGCAAGATGGAGACAGTAGGGCAAGATGGAGACAGTAGGGCAAGATGGAGACAGTAGGGCAAGATGGAGACAGTAGGGCAAGATGGAGACAGTAGGGCAAGATGGAGACAGTAGGGAAAGATGGGGACAGTAGGGAAAGATGGAGACAGTAGGGCAAGATTTGGTGAGTGCTTATTTGTACCCTGGGTACCCCTGGAACTATAGCGGGGTGACTGTTACCCCAATGTTTCTATATATCTGTAACCTTGTTATGGGCTAAGGGGGCCCAGCCTGAAGGCCAGTTAGGGGGGGATTTGGGGTGAGTGCTTATTTGTGCCCTGGGTACCCCTGGAACTATAGCGGGGTGACTGTTACCCCCAATGTTTCTATATATCTGTAACCTTGTTATGGGCTAAGGGGGCCCAGCCTGAAGGCCAGTTAGGGGGGGATTTGGGGTGAGTGCTTATTTGTGCCCTGGGTACCCCTGGAACTATAGCAGGGTGACTGTTACCCCAATGTTTCTATATATCTGTAACCTTGTTATGGGCTAAGGGGGCCCAGCCTGAAGGCCAGTTAGGGGGGGATTTGGGGTGAGTGCTTATTTGTGCCCTGGGTACCCCTGGACCCCCGAGGTTAGGGGTGCAAGGTGCAGTTAAGAGGGAGTGAGGGTGGGAATGTGGAAGAGGGTGGGGGCAGTGAAACTTTGGGGGGCCGTTATATTAAGGGCAGATACAGTTACCGACACGGGGGGGGGGGAGTCTGGATCAGAAAAGGAAACTGAGACACAGAAGCAGAAAGAGACGGGGGGGGGCAGGGACTGAATGCTAAACATACACAAGACACAGTGCCGTTTGGCTGTCTATGCAAAGCTGGGAGTTGTAGTTGAACAACAGATGGAGGCTTTTCGCCCGACTGCAATGAATGTGCCACTGACTGGGGCAGGGACTAAAGAATAATCTCAGGAAATCGCTGTAGGATACGTTGGCGCTATATAAATATGGAGTTATACAGGGTAACTTGCCCTTGAGCACCAGTAGCCATGGAAACAGAGCCCAACACTCAGCCCAGATAATATGAGTCTGTGTTTAGTGCCGGTGCCGGTACTGATCCACTTTATAAGTTCAATTGTATCGTTGGCTTCGTGTTCCTTTATTCTACATGCAAAGTGCATTAGCCCCACCCACCGGGAATATCGACCCCATCCACCGCCATTCTTGCTGCAGAAAGCTGGAATGTTTCTAGAGGTCACGCAACTGTCTGGGGCTTCAGCAACTGTTTGTGTTAAACGCAAAATTAGCCTCACACCGACGGCACCACAATGGGCCCCTCCGCCTGGCAGCACATCCACAATAGCCCCTTCCCCGACTGTCACCCCTTCCCTCCCCAACTGCCCCGACTGCCACCCCTTCCCTCCCCAACTGCCCCGACTGCCACCCCTTCCCTCCCCGACTGCCACCCCTTCCCTCCCCGACTGCCACTCCTTCCCTCCCCAACTGCCCCGACTGCCACCCCTTCCCTCCCCGACTGCCACTCCTTCCCTCCCCAACTGCCCCGACTGCCACCCCTTCCCTCCCCAACTGCCCCGACTGCCACCCCTTCCCTCCCCAACTGCCCCGACTGCCACCCCTTCCCTCCCCAACTGCCCCGACTGCCACCCCTTCCCTTCCCAACTGCCCCGACTGCCACCCCTTCCCTCCCCAACTGCCCCGACTGTCACCCCTTCCCTCCCCAACTGCCCCGACTGCCACCCCTTCCCTCCCCAACTGCCACCCCTTCCCTCCCCCACTGGTACATTATCCCTTATAATACATGAGTGATACTCAGAGTTCCCTGTATAACTCAGCCTGCAGCCTTGTGCCTTTATATGGGCACAGAACCCCTCAGTGACTGCTAATATCCTTATCATTTACAGTAGGGGGTACATTATCCCTTATAATACATGAGTGATACTCAGAGTTCCCTGTATAACTCAGCCTGCAGCCTTGTGCCTTTATATGGGCACAGAACCCCTCAGTGACTGCTAATATCCTTATCATTTACAGTAGGGGGTACATTATCCCTTATAATACATGAGTGATACTCAGAGTTCCCTGTATAACTCAGCCTGCAGCCTTGTGCCTTTATATGGGCACAGAACCCCTCAGTGACTGCTAATATCCTTATCATTTACAGTAGGGGGTACATTATCCCTTATAATACATGAGTGATACTCAGAGTTCCCTGTATAACTCAACCTGCAGCCTTGTACCTTTATATGGGGGGCACAGAACCCCTCAGTGACTGCTAATATCCTTATCATTTACAGTAGGGGGTACATTATCCCTTATAATACATGAGTGATACTCAGAGTTCCCTGTATAACTCAGCCTGCAGCCTTGTGCCTTTATATGGGCACAGAACCCCTCAGTGACTGCTAATATCCTTATCATTTACAGTAGGGGGTACATTATCCCTTATAATACATGAGTGATACTCAGAGTTCCCTGTATAACTCAGCCTGCAGCCTTGTGCCTTTATATGGGCACAGAACCCCTCAGTGACTGCTAATATCCTTATCATTTACAGTAGGGGGTACATTATCCCTTATAATACATGAGTGATACTCAGAGTTCCCTGTATAACTCAGCCTGCAGCCTTGTGCCTTTATATGGGGGGCACAGAACCCCTCAGTGACTGCTAATATCCTTATCATTTACAGTAGGGGGTACATTATCCCTTATAATACATGAGTGATACTCAGAGTTCCCTGTATAACTCAGCCTGCAGCCTTGTGCCTTTATATGGGGGGCACAGAACCCCTCAGTGACTGCTAATATCCTTATCATTTACAGTAGGGGGTACATTATCCCTTATAATACATGAGTGATACTCAGAGTTCCCTGTATAACTCAGCCTGCAGCCTTGTGCCTTTATATGGGGGGCACAGAACCCCTCAGTGACTGCTAATATCCTTATCATTTACAGTAGGGGGTACATTATCCCTTATAATACATGAGTGATACTCAGAGTTCCCTGTATAACTCAGCCTGCAGCCTTGTGCCTTTATATGGGCACAGAACCCCTCAGTGACTGCTAATATCCTTATCATTTACAGTAGGGGGTACATTATCCCTTATAATACACGAGTGATACTCATTGTTGGTTGCAGGTTACAGTGAATAACCAAGTTCCTATAGTGCAGGATTATATTAAGAGTGCAAGCTCACGTGCCCAGCAGGATGAAGGCCCAGGGAATGTACAAGCCATGATACAGTAAGGTGATCATATTTCATGGATGAGATGAATCAATAATTCAAATAGAAAAGCTTCATTATTTCCCACTGCAGTGAATAAATACAATTAGACTATTGATTATTTAAGTGCTTATGAAATGGGGCTTTGGGATTCGCTTACTGCGCGTAATGCTGCACTCAATAGGCCAGTGCTGCACTCAATAGGCCAGTGCTGCACTCAATAGGCCAGTCCTGCACTCGACAGGCCAGTGCTGCACTCGACAGGCCAGTCCTGCACTCGACAGGCCAGTCCTGCACTCGACAGGCCAGTCCTGCACTCGACAGGCCAGTCCTGCACTCGACAGGCCAGTGCTGCACTCAATAGGCCAGTGCTGCACTCAATAGGTCAGTGCTGCATTCAATAGGCCAGTCCTGCACTCAATAGGCCAGTCCTGCACTCGACAGGCCAGTCCTGCACTCGACAGGCCAGTCCTGCACTCAATAGGCCAGTGCTGCACTCAATAGGCCAGTGCTGCACTCAATAGGCCAGTGCTGCACTCAATAGGCCAGTGCTGCACTCAATAGGCCAGTGCTGCACTCAATAGGCCAGTGCTGCACTCAATAGGCCAGTGCTGCACTCAATAGGCCAGTGCTGCACTCAATAGGTCAGTGCTGCATTCAATAGGCCAGGGCATTAAAGGTGGTGCCAGAGCAGGTGACAATAATATCATAGCTCTCTAGCAGTTGTTGAACTACAGCTCCCAGAAAGCTCCCCAAAAGGCTTGTTTATTAGGGGGAGGATGTTACTGCTGCTCTGGTCTGCTGAACTCAATAGGCCAGTTCTATTTAGGCAGCAATAATGTACCCAGAGCCCGTGTGACCCAAACATTAGGCCCTTGACTACAACTCCCAGCAGCCCCTCTACCCCGAGTCTTACTCACTTTCTTTTCCTCAGTTTGTAGTTCTCAGTTTTAAGCAGGTAGAGCTTCTTGGCAAAGAAGACGGTCATCATGAAGAGGAGGAGGACCACCAGCGCCGCCGTGCCAACCGCCACGCACATCACCTGGAAATCCGTCACGATGGACTCGCAGCGTATGCCCTTGTGCCAAATGTAGTCCTGTGTGTTGCACCTGGAAGGCAAGAATTATTCTCATTTATTGCGCTGTGAGGTTAATGTGGCCTTTATGTTGAACTCATGGAGCCATGCTGCCCTCTGATTGGATGAGGGGCTGCCAGTCTCACTGGGAGCAATCACTCCCCCATAAAAGGGCATTTGTTCCATGGCCGATTAACTGTCATGATGCAGACTACACTGATTTCTAAGCACTAGAGTTTTCTAAGCATTAGAGTACATTAACCCCCATCACCCCCCAGTGACAACTACAGGATAATTCTTGGGCAGTTCTGGGACACGCAAAGCCATTGGTGCTGGAACTGAATGCCAATCAGAACATGTGGGTTCCTTATTTACCAGGTTTCACTGGGATCAGATGTTGTTGCACTGCAACTCCCAGTCTTCCACCATCCGCTGGCAGTTGTTATGGGACGCACATTACCCATGCCCACCCTGAGAAGTAATGAATTGGAAACCAATCTGCAATTTCATTTCTAGTGCCCCCATGTACCCACTCAATAGCCCCAATGCAGTATCCCGCGGCAACCAAATGAGCACTGAAAGTAAGGCTCTGATTGGAGCACATTACTTCACTGCTGCAAAGTAAGGACTCACATGAATGAACTTGTGGGATGGCTTTTGCTCCACCTTCTCTGTAAACTCACACACCTGAATGAAGCAAAAGCCATTGGCTAAAAATCGATGGGGTGGGCGTGGTCAGAACGTTCACAGACTGCCTTCTGGAGGAGGAGTCTCCTGGGATAAAAAGAGTAGGAGGAGCTACAAATTCTCAAATGCTGCTGTCTCCATTGATACTGAAATGGCCAATCATGTCCCTTTTGGGTCAATATTCCTGAGCAGGATCATAACAAATCTGCCAATCAGATTGTATTAGTACAATAGAAAATGTACCCCCAAGGATCCCCACCTGAGTCTGGGGGGGCTGATCCACCGTTTGTTACCCCAGAACCAGGCCCGGCAGCGCCATGAAGCCCACGTGTTGGGCCTACAGAAGCCCATGGCTATTAATGTCCACGCGCATCAGGAGATGATAAGAGGTTTCTGAAGGGCCTCAAGGTGATTGAGATGAGAAACAAATGGATTTATTCGGCCCAATGGGATGTAAGGAGGGGGCAGAATGTGGCCGGTAGGTCAGGGGGGACTCAAGGGCAGGGGAAAGGCACCGGGACGGACAGGGGAAAGGCACAGGGACGGACAGGGATTTCCTCACCCCGAGGGGCCGGAAACTGGGGGAGCAGACTGGACAGTAACGACTTTAAAATGAATTAACCCTCCCCCTGTAAGCTGCCATCAGAATGTTATGGTCCCGCCCACTGCTTGAGTCACAGACTCCTGCCCCTCCCCCTGTAAGCTGCCATCAGAATGTTATGGTCCCGCCCACTGCTTGAGTCACAGACTCCTGCCCCTCCCCCTGTAAGCTGCCATCAGAATGTTATAGTCCCGCCCACTGCTTGAGTCACAGACTCCCGCCCCTCCCCCCTGTAACCTGCCATCAGAATGTTATAGTCCCACCCACTGCTTGAGTCACAGACTCCCGCCCCTCCCCCTGTAAGCTGCCATCAGAATGTTATAGTCCCGCCCACTGCTTGAGTCACAGACTCCCGCCCCTCCCCCTGTAAGCTGCCATCAGAATGTTATAGTCCCGCCCACTGCTTGAGTCACAGACTCCCGCCCCTCCCCCTGTAACCTGCCATCAGAATGTTATAGTCCCGCCCACTGCTTGAGTCACAGACTCCTGCCCCTCCCCCTGTAACCTGCCATCAGAATGTTATAGTCCCGCCCACTGCTTGAGTCACAGACTCCTGCCCCTCCCCCTGTAAGCTGCCATCAGAATGTTATAGTCCCGCCCACTGCTTGAGTCACAGACTCCTGCCCCTCCCCCTGTAAGCTGCCATCAGAATGTTATAGTCCCGCCCACTGCTTGAGTCACAGACTCCTGCCCCTCCCCCTGTAAGCTGCCATCAGAATGTTATAGTCCCGCCCACTGCTTGAGTCACAGACTTCTGCCCCTCCCCCTGTAACCTGCCATCAGAATGTTATAGTCCCGCCCACTGCTTGAGTCACAGACTCCTGCCCCTCCCCCTGTAAGCTGCCATCACAATGTTATAGTCCCGCCCACTGCTTGAGTCACAGACTCCTGCCCCTCCCCCTGTAAGCTGCCATCACAATGTTATAGTCCCGCCCACTGCTTGAGTCACAGACTCCTGCCCCTCCCCCTGTAAGCTGCCATCAGAATGTTATAGTCCCGCCCACTGCTTGAGTCACAGACTTATGCCCCTCCCCCTGTAAGCTGCCATCAGAATGTTATAGTCCCGCCCACTGCTTGAGTCACAGACTCCTGCCCCTCCCCCTGTAAGCTGCCATCAGAATGTTATAGTCCCGCCCACTGCTTGAGTCACAGACTTCTGCCCCTCCCCCTGTAAGCTGCCATCAGAATGTTATAGTCCCGCCCACTGCTTGAGTCACAGACTTCTGCCCCTCCCCCTGTAAGCTGCCATCAGAATGTTATAGTCCCGCCCACTGCTTGAGTCACAGACTCCTGCCCCTCCCCCTGTAAGCTGCCATCAGAATGTTATAGTCCCGCCCACTGCTTGAGTCACAGACTCCTGCCCCTCCCCCTGTAAGCTGCCATCAGAATGTTATAGTCCCGCCCACTGCTTGAGTCACAGACTTCTGCCCCTCCCCCTGTAAGCTGCCATCAGAATGTTATAGTCCCGCCCACTGCTTGAGTCACAGACTCCTGCCCCTCCCCCTGTAAGCTGCCATCAGAATGTTATAGTCCCGCCCACTGCTTGAGTCACAGACTTCTGCCCCTCCCCCTGTAACCTGCCATCAGAATGTTATAGTCCCGCCCACTGCTTGAGTCACAGACTCCTGCCCCTCCCCCTGTAAGCTGCCATCAGAATGTTATAGTCCCGCCCACTGCTTGAGTCACAGACTTCTGCCCCTCCCCCTGTAAGCTGCCATCAGAATGTTATAGTCCCGCCCACTGCTTGAGTCACAGACTTCTGCCCCTCCCCCTGTAAGCTGCCATCAGAATGTTATAGTCCCGCCCACTGCTTGAGTCACAGACTCCTGCCCCTCCCCCTGTAAGCTTCCATCAGAATGTTATAGTCCCACCCACTTCTTGAGTCACAGACTTCTGCCCCTCCCCCTGTAAGCTTCCATCAGAATGTTATAGTCCCACCCACTTCTTGAGTCCTGCCCACCGCCCCTCTCCATATAAACTGTCACGTGGAACTACAATCCCAAACCTGTTTTCCATTGGATTCCCCATCCCAGGAGCTCAGAACAAAACCTCACAACCCCCCCCCCCCCCCCCCCGGCAGGTCCGGTGATCTTTCCCCTGAGCCAAATCCCGAGCAGATGGGCCGAGATATTCTGAGCCTTTATAACTCCAATTACACTAAGATGGGCTAACGAGGGGCCTGTCCCTGCCAAATGCAATTAGGATCTTGGCAGGAACCCTGGTGGGAACCTACTGGGTCAGTGCTAAATCCCCAGAGTCACAATGCAGGTTTGTCCCTGGTACCGACCCACCGGGAATTCATTCTACTCTCTGCCCCGGGGGGAAAGCTCCGCCATTATGAGGCCACTTTCATCCTCCAATCGCTCGCAGAGATTGGCAGCAGCGCCTCAAACTAATACTAAGGGAACTCTGTTGTGTAGCTATGTGCCCCCCCTCACTGTCCCACCAGTACCCCCAATATTATTATTATATCCCCCCACTGCTACTATAGGCACCATCTCTCCCTACTATACCTGCTATCCCACAGCCCCAGTCCCTTCCCAGAGGCTATTATCCCCCCCACTGCTACTATAGGCACCATCTCTCCCTACTATACCTGCTATCCCACAGCCCCAGTCCCTTCCCAGAGGCTATTATCCCCCACTGCTACTATAGGCACCATCTCTCCCTACTATACCTGCTATCCCACAGCCCCAGTCCCTTCCCAGAGGCTATTATCCCCCACTGCTACTATAGGCACCATCCCTCCCTACTATACCTGCTATCCCACAGCCCCAGTCCCTTCCCAGAGGCTATTATCCCCCCACTGCTACTATAGGCACCATCTCTCCCTACTATACCTGCTATCCCACAGCCCCAGTCCCTTCCCAGAGGCTATTATCCCCCCACTGCTACTATAGGCACCATCTCTCCCTACTATACCTGCTATCCCACAGCCCCAGTCCCTTCCCAGAGGCTATTATCCCCCCACTGCTACTATAGGCACCATCTCTCCCTACTATACCTGCTATCCCACAGCCCCAGTCCCTTCCCAGAGGCTATTATCCCCCCACTGCTACTATAGGCACCATCTCTCCCTACTATACCTGCTATCCCACAGCCCCAGTCCCTTCCCAGAGGCTATTATCCACCCCACTGCTACTATAGGCACCATCTCTCCCTACTATACCTGCTATCCCACAGCCCCAGTCCCTTCCCAGAGGCTATTATCCCCCCACTGCTATTATAGGCACCATCTCTCCCTACTATACCTGCTATCCCACAGCCACAGTCCCTTCCCAGAGGCTATTATCCCCCACTGCTACTATAGGCACCATCTCTCCCTACTATACCTGCTATCCCACAGCCCCAGTCCCTTCCCAGAGGCTATTATCCTACTGCTACTATAGGCACCATCTCTCCCTACTATACCTGCTATCCCACAGCCCCAGTCCCTTCCCAGAGGCTATTATCCCCCCACTGCTACTATAGGCACCATCTCTCCCTACTATACCTGCTATCCCACAGCCCCAGTCCCTTCCCAGAGGCTATTATCCCCCCACTGCTACTATAGGCACCATCTCTCCCTACTATACCTGCTATCCCACAGCCCCAGTCCCTTCCCAGAGGCTATTATCCCCCCACTGCTACTATAGGCACCATCTCTCCCTACTATACCTGCTATCCCACAGCCCCAGTCCCTTCCCAGAGGCTATTATCCCCCCACTGTTACTATAGGCACAATCTCTCCCTACTATACCTGCTATCCCACAGCCCCAGTCCCTTCCCAGAGGCTATTATCCCACTGCTACTATAGGCACCATCTCTCCCTACTATACCTGCTATCCCACAGCCACAGTCCCTTCCCAGAGGCTATTATCCCCCCACTGCTACTATAGGCACCATCTCTCCCTACTATACCTGCTATCCCACAGCCACAGTCCCTTCCCAGAGGCTATTATCCCCCCACTGCTACTATAGGCACCATCTCTCCCTACTATACCTGCTATCCCACAGCCCCAGTCCCTTCCCAGAGGCTATTATCCCACTGCTACTATAGGCACCATCTCTCCCTACTATACCTGCTATCCCACAGCCAAAGTCCCTTCCCAGAGGCTATTATCCCCCCACTGCTACTATAGGCACCATCTCTCCCTACTATACCTGCTATCCCACAGCCCCAGTCCCTTCCCAGAGGCTATTATCCCCCCACTGCTACTATAGGCACCATCTCTCCCTACTATACCTGCTATCCCACAGCCCCAGTCCCTTCCCAGAGGCTATTATCCCACTGCTACTATAGGCACCATCTCTCCCTACTATACCTGCTATCCCACAGCCCCAGTCCCTTCCCAGAGGCTATTATCCCACTGCTACTATAGGCACCATCTCTCCCTACTATACCTGCTATCCCACAGCCCCAGTCCCTTCCCAGAGGCTATTATCCCCCCATTGCTACTATAGGCACCATCTCTCCCTACTATACCTGCTATCCCACAGCCCCAGTCCCTTCCCAGAGGCTATTATCCCCCCACTGCTACTATAGGCTCCATCTCTCCCTACTATACCTGCTATCCCACAGCCCCAGTCCCTTCCCAGAGGCTATTATCCCACTGCTACTATAGGCACCATCTCTCCCTACTATACCTGCTATCCCACAGCCCCAGTCTCTTCCCAGAGGCTATTATCCCACTGCTGCTATAGGCACCATCTCTCCCTACTATACCTGCTATCCCACAGCCCCAGTCCCTTCCCAGAGGCTATTATCCCCCCACTGCTACTATAGGCACCATCTCTCCCTACTATACCTGCTATCCCACAGCCCCAGTCCCTTCCCAGAGGCTATTATCCCCCCACTGCTACTATAGGCACCATCTCTCCCTACTATACCTGCTATCCCACAGCCCCAGTCCCTTCCCAGAGGCTATTATCCCCCCACTGCTACTATAGGCACCATCTCTCCCTACTATACCTGCTGAAAGAACCACAGTCTGTTTCCAGCTCCAGGGTTACATTTATAGTACAGACTGGAGACAAATATTGTTGTTTCTGTACCAAAGATGCTTAATGAAGTGGCACATAAACACATAGGAAACATTAACCCACAGCCCAACATTATCATCTCTTTGGCTCTAATGCAGACGCAGTTATAAGCCCGGCCCTGTCTCTATTCTCTGATATATATATATATATACTGTATATTCCCTGCCACTGCAGTTCCGCTGCCTCCACCCATAGATCCCACCAGGTGAGTGCTGAAGGGTTAATATGTGTATAATGGGGGAGTATCGGCTTCCGGCTCCTTTGGCTGAGCTACAAATGCACCAAGATAAAAATATGCTCTTTGTTCTCTGTGGAGATATCACATTCTATGGTTCCTATTCATCCTGCGCTTCCTGCGCTCGTATCCACTGCCTCTCCCGCCGGCATCGGGCACATACCCATCTCCCTGTGTCTTTATATCCCATAATATGCAGCATGTGTGGGTTTATATATGCCCGGGGGCCAGGCTACTACTGGGGCTTGTGCCTGGAGAGGTTACTAGGTAGCAGGGCCAACTGGAGAAAACAACCGGGTAAAGAGCCTGCACAGACCGGGCAGGAGAGACAGGGTTACCTGGTGATGTTACTAGAGAAGAGACAATGACTACTGGACAGTTTTACTAGTGATGTGCAAGATATGGAGACCAGGTGACCAGGCAATGCTACGGAAAAGTTGATTGGGTTATCTGATACCCCACTGAGGTAGAATCCAGGTTACCAGATAAAGTGCCTGCAGGAGAGACCAGGGCGTAATTTATCCAAAGAAGAGTCGGAAATTCTTGGGTAAAGAAAAGAACAGGTTACCAGGTAATGCCCCTACAGATAAGAACAGGTTACCAGGTAATGCCCCTACAGATAAGAACAGGTTACCAGGTAATGCCCCTACAGATAAGAACAGGTTACCAGGTAATGCCCCTACAGATAAGAACAGGTTACCAGGTAATGCCCCTACAGAAAAGAACAGGTTACCAGGTAATGCCCCTACAGATAAGAACAGGTTACCAGGTAATGCCCCTACAGATAAGAACAGGTTACCAGGTAATGCCCCTACAGATAAGAACAGGTTACCAGGTAATGCCCCTACAGAAAAGAACAGGTTACCAGGTAATGCCCCTACAGAAAAGAACAGGTTACCAGGTAATGCCCCTACAGATAAGAACAGGTTACCAGGTAATGCCCCTACAGATAAGAACAGGTTACCAGGTAATGCCCCTACAGAAAAGAACAGGTTACCAGGTAATGCCCCTACAGAAAAGAACAGGTTACCAGGTAATGCCCCTACAGAAAAGAACAGGTTACCAGGTAATGCCCCTACAGATAAGAACAGGTTACCAGGTAATGCCCCTACAGAAAAGAACAGGTTACCAGGTAATGCCCCTACAGAAAAGAACAGGCTACCAGGTAATGCCCCTAAAGATAAGAACAGGCTACCAGGTAATGCCCCTACAGATAAGAACAGGTTACCAGGTAATGCCCCTACAGATAAGAACAGGCTACCAGGTAATGCCCCTACAGATAAGAACAGGTTACCAGGTAATGCCCCTACAGATAAGAACAGGTTACCAGGTAATGCCCCTACAGATAAGAACAGGCTACCAGGTAATGCCCCTACAGATAAGAACAGGTTACCAGGTAATGCCCCTACAGATAAGAACAGGTTACCAGGTAATGCCCCTACAGAAAAGAACAGGTTACCAGGTAATGCCCCTACAGATAAGAACAGGCTACCAGGTAATGCCCCTACAGATAAGAACAGGTTACCAGGTAATGCCCCTACAGATAAGAACAGGTTACCAGGTAATGCCCCTACAGATAAGAACAGGTTACCGGGTAATGCCCCTACAGATAAGAACAGGCTACCAGGTAATGCCCCTACAGAAAAGAACAGGTTACCAGGTAATGCCCCTACAGAAAAGAACAGGCTACCAGGTAATGCCCCTAAAGATAAGAACAGGCTACCAGGTAATGCCCCTACAGATAAGAACAGGTTACCAGGTAATGCCCCTACAGATAAGAACAGGCTACCAGGTAATGCCCCTACAGATAAGAACAGGTTACCAGGTAATGCCCCTACAGATAAGAACAGGTTACCAGGTAATGCCCCTACAGATAAGAACAGGTTACCGGGTAATGCCCCTACAGATAAGAACAGGCTACCAGGTAATGCCCCTACAGATAAGAACAGGTTACCAGGTAATGTGTTACCTGGTTTGCAGATCACCTTCCTGAAGAAGAGACTTGATTACTGCTCTGTTCCGTTACTATGCAATAACCACCCAGTCACCTGACCAGGTTACCAGATAAAATGGCGGAAGAATATAGAAGGTTACCCAGTAATGTTCCTAAATAGGAGACCAGGTTACCAGATAACAAGGCAGAAGTAGATAGCGGGTTACCAAGTAAAGTATGGGGCCCCCGACAGGCCCCCCCGACTGGTATCTGGGCAAAAATAGGCCACAGGTTGAACGGACCAGATTGATTTTTCCTCGCTTGGACTTTTATCCCCTTTATTACAATGCAGTTGTTTGGCCCTAGGGCAATAGCTTGGTATCTCCCACCCAGGGTGGGCATATGGGGGCAAGATTTGTTGTTTGGCGACCCTGTGAAATGAACTAATCTTACCGTGTATGGCCACCTGGAGTTTCAGAGAGGAGATGAGGTTACCCAGTAATGTTCCTATAGAGACCAGGTTAGCTGCTAACAAACCAGAGGAAGAAATCATTCTACTAAGTAATGTTCCTGAGGAGACGACCAGATAACTAGTCAGAAGTAGCCAGCGGGTTACCCAGTAATGTTCCTATAGAGACCGGGTTACCTGATAACAAACCAGAACAAGAGGAGGTTGGGTACAGTATAAGGGGAGAGTAACTTTACTATATATCCTGTAAAGGCGATGTATCTACGTAGTAAGAGCCCGCAGAACCCAACCCATGCCCCACAGCTGCCCACTCGTACCCACACCGGCCTTGGCACCCTTATACCCAGGGATCTAAGCCCCCCCAAATCTCCTGCAGGAAGATGGAAGTGGGTATCTTGGGCCCAAGGGGCAGGAGGTGGGTGAATGAGAACTGGAGATAACTCTGCCCACAGCTGCCTATGGTTCCTGAATAGACAAGAAGCCCAATTTGCGGCCCCCCGGCTCTCATAGAACTGCGACAGCTGGAGGGACACGGGTCACGGCTTGGTATATATATATATATAGGGGCCGGGTCCCATATTGGCCGGGACTGGGGCAGCGGGCACAGCCATCAAGTGCAACCCATAAATGTCACAGTTCCTACAAAGCTTCTATCTGATCCAGTGGCAAGTCCTGATCCAGTGGCAAGTCCTGATCCAGTGGCAAGTCCTGATCCAATAGCAAGTCCTGATCCAGTGGCAAGTCCTGATCCAGTGGCAAGTCCTGATCCAATAGCAAGTCCTGATCCAGTGGCAAGTCCTGATCCAGTGGCAAGTCCTGATCCAGCAGCAAGTCCTGATCCAGTGGCAAGTCCTGATCCAGTGGCAAGTCCTGATCCAGCAGCAAGTCCTGATCCAGCGGCAAGTCCTGATCCAGCGGCAAGTCCTGATCCAGTGGCAAGTCCTGATCCAGTGGCAAGTCCTGATCCAGCGGCAAGTCCTGATCCAGTGGCAAGTCCTGATCCAGCGGCAAGTTCGGATCCAGTGGCAAGTCCTGATCCAGTGGCAAGTCCTGATCCAGCGGCAAGTTCGGATCCAGTGGCAAGTCCTGATCCAGCGGCAAGTCCTGATCCAGCAGCAAGTCCTGATCCAGCGGCAAGTCCTGATCCAGCGGCAAGTCCTGATCCAGCGGCAAGTCCTGATCCAGTGGCAAGTCCTGATCCAGCGGCAAGTCCTGATCCAGTGGCAAGTCCTGATCCAGTGGCAAGTCCTGATCCAGCGGCAAGTCCTGATCCAGTGGCAAGTCCTAATCCAGTGGCAAGTCCTGATCCAGCGGCAAGTTCGGATCCAGTGGCAAGTCCTGATCCAGCGGCAAGTTCGGATCCAGTGGCAAGTCCTGATCCAATAGCAAGTCCTGATCCAGTGGCAAGTTTGGATCCAGTGGCAAGTCCTGTTCCAGTGGCAAGTCCTGATCCAGTGGCAATTTCGGATCCAGTGGCAAGTCCTGATCCAGCGGCAAGTCCTGATCCAGTGGCAAGTCCTGATCCAGCGGCAAGACCTGATCCAGTGGCAAGTCCTGATCCAGCGGCAAGTCCTGATCCAGTGGCAAGTCCTGATCCAGCGGCAAGTCCTGATCCAGTGGCAAGTCCTGATCCAGCGGCAAGTCCTGATCCAGCGGCAAGTCCTGATCCAGCGGCAAGTCCTGATCCAGCGGCAAGTCCTGATCCAGCGGCAAGTCCTGATCCAATAGCAAGTCCCAATCCAGAGATATCCAGAAAGGAAACACCTGGTTCTCCCCTGATTGGTCCCCGCCAGTAGAAGGGAGCGGCAGCCAGACATTAGGATCTCAGTGCCGGGCACAAAGGCGCCTCTGATGAGTTCCTCCCCCGGGGGGAACATTTGGAAACGTTCCGCTCACTTCCTGCTCAGCCCAGATGTGGAGGGTCCCTGAGACAAAAGCTGCAGGGTGAGAGCTTGGTCAGGAACGGGGGAGAGTCCAGAACGTGGCGGAACAGAGCCTCGGTTATTGCAAGATGGCCGCCTTGTCCTTCTATAACAACCCCAGCCAGCATATAGTACTGAAGATGGTACTGTGATACCCCAGCCAGCATATAGTACTGAAGATGGTACTGTGATACCCCAGCCAGCATATAGTACTGAAGATGGTACTGTGATACCCCGGCCAGCATATAGTACTGAAGATGGTACTGTGATACCCCAGCCAGCATATAGTACTGAAGATGGTACTGTGATACCCCAGCCAGCATATAGTACTGAAGATGGTACTGTGATACCCCAGCCAGCATATAGTACTGAAGATGGTACTGTGATACCCCAGCCAGCATATAGTACTGAAGATGGTACTGTGATACCCCGGCCAGCATATAGTACTGAAGATGGTACTGTGATACCCCGGCCAGCATATAGTACTGAAGATGGTACTGTGATACCCCAGCCAGCATTTAGTACTGAAGATGGTACTGTGATACCCCAGCCAGCATATAGTACTGAAGATGGTACTGTGATACCCCAGCCAGCATATAGTACTGAAGATGGTACTGTGATACCCCAGCCAGCATATAGTACTGAAGATGGTACTGTGATACCCCGGCCAGCATATAGTACTGAAAATGGTACTGTGATACCCCAGCCAGCATATACAGTAGTACTGAAGATGGTACTGTGATACCCCAGCCAGCATATAGTACTGAAGATGGTACTGTGATACCCCGGCCAGCATATAGTACTAAAGATGGTACTGTGATACCCCAGCCAGCATATAGTACTGAAGATGGTACTGTGATACCCCGGCCAGCATATAGTACTGATGATGGTACTGTGATACCCCAGCCAGCATATAGTACTGAAGATGTTACTGTGATACCCCAGCCAGCATATAGTACTGAAGATGGTGCTGTGATATCCCAGCCAGCATATAGTACTGAAGATGGTGCTGTGATATCCCAGCCAGCATATAGTACAGGAGATGGAGCTGTGATACCCCAGCCAGCATATAGTACAGGAGATGGAACTCTGTGATCATTACCTGTGAGACCCCAGCGAGCATATAGTACTAAAGATGGTACTGTGATACCCCAGCCAGCATATAGTACTGAAGATGGTACTGTGATACCCCGGCCAGCATATAGTACTGAAGATGGTACTGTGATACCCCGGCCAGCATATAGTACTGAAGATGGTACTGTGATACCCCGGCCAGCATATAGTACTGAAGATGGTACTGTGATACCCCAGCCAGCATTTAGTACTGAAGATGGTACTGTGATACCCCAGCCAGCATATAGTACTGAAGATGGTACTGTGATACCCCGGCCAGCATATAGTACTGAAGATGGTACTGTGATACCCCGGCCAGCATATAGTACTGAAGATGGTACTGTGATACCCCAGCCAGCATTTAGTACTGAAGATGGTACTGTGATACCCCAGCCAGCATATAGTACTGAAGATGGTACTGTGATACCCCGGCCAGCATATAGTACTGAAAATGGTACTGTGATACCCCAGCCAGCATATAGTACTGAAGATGGTGCTGTGATATCCCAGCCAGCATATAGTACTGAAGATGGTGCTGTGATATCCCAGCCAGCATATAGTACTGAAGATGGTGCTGTGATATCCCAGCCAGCATATAGTACAGGAGATGGAGCTGTGATACCCCAGCCAGCATATAGTACTGAAGATGGTGCTGTGATATCCCAGCCAGCATATAGTACTGAAGATGGTGCTGTGATATCCCAGCCAGCATATAGTACAGGAGATGGAGCTGTGATACCCCAGCCAGCATATAGTACAGGAGATGGAACTCTGTGATCATTACCTGTGAGACCCCAGCGAGCATATAGTACAGGAGATGGAGCTGTAATGCTCCGGCCAGCATATAGTACTGAAGATGGTACTGTGATACCCCAGCCAGCATATAGTACTGAAGATGGTACTGTGATACCCCAGCCAGCATATAGTACTGAAGATGGTACTGTGATACCCCAGCCAGCATATAGTACTAAAGATGGTACTGTGATACCCCAGCCAGCATATAGTACTGAAGATGGTACTGTGATACCCCAGCCAGCATATAGTACTGATGATGGTACTGTGATACCCCAGCCAGCATATAGTACTGAAGATGTTACTGTGATACCCCAGCCAGCATATAGTACTGAAGATGGTGCTGTGATACCCCAGCCAGCATATAGTACAGGAGATGGAGCTGTGATACCCCAGCCAGCATATAGTACAGGAGATGGAACTCTGTGATCATTACCTGTGAGACCCCAGCGAGCATATAGTACAGGAGATGGAGCTGTGAGACCCCAGCCAGCATATAGTACAGGAGATGGAGCTGTAATGCTCCGGTTAGTTCCCAAGCAATGGCAGACATTGTGCAATGTAAGCTGTTTATCTGGGTCCCCACAAGCTGCTGCAGAAAGCCCAGTACCAGGGGTGGAGCTTACAGGGGCTTCTGGGTGCAGCGCCCCCACCCTCTGGCTCCAGAATTCACAGACCCAATCAATGCCATGTACATACAATGCCCAAAGTGGAAAATGATACACAATGAAAGGTACTGGCCGAGTTCTGGAACAATAGGCCCATTCTACTCCCAAGACCCTCTCGCTACCTGTGCCTGGGACCCTAATGGCCGGCTTCATGTAGAACCGACACACACACTCCATAGGGGAGGGGGGTGCCCTCTGCATTTGCCCCCTGTGCCCATGACTTTCCCAGGTTTCCATGCCAACCCTGCCGCTAAAATCACCCTCTCTCACAGTCACTGAGGTCTCTTACTCAGCCCAAGGGGGGCAAAATGTTGGGCAATGGGTCCTTCTTCATGATATCCCCTCCTATGTGAACTAGAGGGCCAAGGGGGCCACGGTACCCCCAAATGCCCCCCTGGTTGGGCGAGAACATCTTCCCGCAGCAGCAAACTCCCCCACCGTCTGAAAGCATCACTGTGCCTGTCCCCCCAAAGCCAGGGGACCCCAGGAATCAGGCAGACGGGGCAAAGCGGGGGTTCCTGTAGCTGCACTTAGTATTTCCCTGCCTATTGAGGTGTAATGGCTGATTTTATCAATAGGTTGGAGAAATAATGAGCTTTAGCCGCCGAGGGCTTTCAGGGTTATTGATCCAGCGAGGCGGCTGCCTATTGCCCCAGGGAGCGATCTGAATGGGATCAGAAACACTTTTACTGTTTAACTCCTTGTGGCCCAGAGGGCTTGCGATTGCCTGGAGCCTATTTGGCTCTTGCTCTTGTTGGACTACAAATCCCAGCATACTCTGCCCTAAAGGCCTGAAGGGGGCAAAGTGGGATATTCCAAACATATGTCAATACCGCTCCAATAACAATTATCACTTTGTGAGAATCCCTATAACCTGACTGCCCCTTCTATAAAGAACCCCTTCCTATGCTGATGGTGAAATCTCCTTTCCTCTGGTCTCCATGGTTACCCTTTAAATGGATTACAATTCAATTAAGTTTCAAGCTCGATCTCCCTGAGCAAACGAACGCCCTGAGATCTGCACGGGACGCAGAGGGAAACCCATACGGGCGGGGGGGGGGGGGCAAAACGTGTTTCTAATTAGTAAGATCAACTTTTCAGGTGGGGGGATTCCAGTCATTCCATCTGCACAGTCAGCATTTGCCCTGTGCCCCATAGATGGGCATTATCCCCCCTGCAAGGTGCGGTGCCAGGGGCTGGGGGGCACTTCCACTCTTTCACTGGCTGCTCCAGAACATGTTGCCCCCAGTATGGCCGCTGCACCGCTTCCCAGGTAAAACCCCCAATACACAAATAAACCCCAGCCAATTGCCTTCTAGGTCCAACTGGCCTTGTACCTGCCCCCCTGCTGGTGGCGCTATGCACCCACACAGGATCTATATAAAGGCACAAGGCTGCAGGCTGAGTTATACAGGGAACTCTGAGTATCACTCATGTATTATAAGGGATAATGTACCCCCTACTGTAAATGATAAGGATATTAGCAGTCACTGAGGGGTTCTGTGCCCATATAAAGGCACAAGGCTGCAGGCTGAGTTATACAGGGAACTCTGAGTATCACTCATGTATTATAAGGGATAATGTACCCCCTACTGTAAATGATAAGGATATTAGCAGTCACTGAGGGGTTCTGTGCCCCCCATATAAAGGCACAAGGCTGCAGGCTGAGTTATAAGGGGAACTCTGAGTATCACTCATGTATTATAAGGGATAATGTACCCCCTTCTGTAAATGATAAGGATATTAGCAGTCACTGAGGGGTTCTGTGCCCATATAAAGGCACAAGGCTGCAGGCTGAGTTATACAGGGAACTCTGAGTATCACTCATGTATTATAAGGGATAATGTACCCCCTTCTGTAAATGATAAGGATATTAGCAGTCACTGAGGGGTTCTGTGCCCATATAAAGGCACAAGGCTGCAGGCTGAGTTATACAGGGAACTCTGAGTATCACTCATGTATTATAAGGGATAATGTACCCCCTACTGTAAATGATAAGGATATTAGCAGTCACTGAGGGGTTCTGTGCCCATATAAAGGCACAAGGCTGCAGGCTGAGTTATACAGGGAACTCTGAGTATCACTCATGTATTATAAGGGATAATGTACCCCCTACTGTAAATGATAAGGATATTAGCAGTCTGAGGGGTTCTGTGCCCATAATAACGCCATGACAATGGGCAGTGGTTATGTTGGCACAGGGAATACCCAGAGCTGTGTAGGTTCCGGCTGTAGAGCCGGGAATGATGGGACTCGGCGCTGCCGCTCAGTCCTTTTCCTACAACAGATTCTGGGAATTCTTTCCATATGAAACGGGCAGAACCACAAAAAGGAAATGAAGTGAAACCGGAGAATTTCCTTTGGAATTTTGGAAGGGAGTGCGTGGAATCTTCCCAAGGAATCACAATACAAAATCTGCATCGGAGCCTGTTTAGTGAAGTACTGGCTGATTTAAAGGGGCGCCGCCTACAGGGGCAGATCTGGGGGGGCTTTTATCAGCAGCCCCGGGGATTATAAACATGAGAATAAAGGAAATGTCCAACTTGTCTCCAAGCAAAGCTGCCGTGCTGCACTTTCTAACACAAGGTTATATATATATATATATATATATATATACAGGCAATGCAGCATTCAAACATGTAAAAGACACACGGGGGTCATTCACAAGGATTTTGGCACAAGAGCTTGCACTTAGTTCTCATGCAGAGGGTCTGGCTGCCGAATTCATGGGAGCAAGAAAATTCACTTAGGCCTATAGGCAGGGGCAAAGGGCAACAGAATGGCAGATTGGGCCCAGTGTTGCCCTTTGCACCCCGCCTCGCAGTTTATAACTGACCCCTGCAGCTTCAGGTGACTGAGTAGGGAAAACCATAGAGAGGGATCAGTCCGGCTGTCCATACACCGTTTGGCTACAATATGGCACCACCAAGCCAACGGTTCCAAAGCAAATTCAATGGGGTTGCCCTCCATGATTATCCACGTTCAGTCAGAAACCAAGCGAATCAAGGAAGGGGAGGAAGGGTGACAAGAAACAGGGGGGCTCATTCATCAACACTGGGGGAAGTAACCCATGGCAACCAGCAGTAATCAGCTGCAGGTAGAGTAGTGAATGGGGTAACCTGGGGTACCTGGGGGCCGGCCCGAAACCTGCAGTACCTGCGGGTCAGGCAGGCCAATGACTGGGGTAAGTGGTGGGTCAGATTTTTCCCATGGCCCCCCCTGCCCATGCAGTTTCTGCTCCTCTGCCCACTCACCATCACTCATATATACTTGTGCCCACCCCTACCAGGAAGTATAGGGGGCCCAGGAAGTATAGGGGGCCCAGGAAGTATAGGGGGCCCAGGAAGTATAGGGGGCCCAGGAGGAATAGAGAGCCCAGGAAGTATAGGGGGCCCAGGAAGTATAGGGGGCCCAGGAGGAATAGAGAGCCCAGGAAATATAGGGGGCCCAGGAAGTATAGGGGGCCCAGGAAATATAGGGGGCCCAGGAAATATAGGGGGCCCAGGAAATATAGGGGGCCCAGGAAGTATAGGGGGCCCAGGAAATATAGGGGGCCCAGGAGGAATAGAGAGCCCAGGAAGTATAGGGGGCCCAGGAAATATAGGGGGCCCAGGAGGAATAGAGAGCCCAGGAAGTATAGGGGGCCCAGGAAATATAGGGGGCCCAGGAGGAATAGAGAGCCCAGGAAGTATAGGGGGCCCAGGAAGTATAGGGGGCCCAGGAGGAATAGAGGGCCCAGGAAGTATAGGGGGCCCAGGAAGTATAGGGGGCCCAGGAAGTATAGGGGGCCCAGGAAGTATAGGGGGCCCAGGAAGTATAGGGGGCCCAGGAGGAATAGAGAGCCCAGGAAGTATAGGGGGCCCAGGAAGTATAGGGGGCCCAGGAGGAATAGAGAGCCCAGGAAATATAGGGGGCCCAGGAAGTATAGGGGGCCCAGGAAATATAGGGGGCCCAGGAAATATAGGGGGCCCAGGAAATATAGGGGGCCCAGGAAGTATAGGGGGCCCAAGAAGTATAGGGGACCCAGGAAGTATAGGGGGCCCAGGAGGAATAGAGGGCCCAGGAAGTATAGGGGGCCCAGGAAGTATAGGGGGCCCAGGAAGTATAGGGGGCCCAGGAGGTATAGGGGGCCCAGGAAGTATAGGGGGCCCAGGAGGAATAGAGGGCCCAGGAAGTATAGGGGGCCCAGGAAGTATAGGGGGCCCAGGAAGTATAGGGGACCCAGGAAGTATAGGGGGCCCAGGAAGTATAGGGGACCCAGGAAGTATAGGGGGCCCAGGAAGTATAGGGGACCCAGGAAGTATAGGGGGCCCAGGAAGTATAGGGGACCCAGGAAGTATAGGGGGCCCAGGAGGAATAGAGGGCCCAGGAAGTATAGGGGGCCCAGGAAGTATAGGGGACCCAGGAAGTATAGGGGGCCCAGGAGGAATAGAGGGCCCAGGAAGTATAGGGGGCCCAGGAAGTATAGGGGGCCCAAGAAGTATAGGGGACCCAGGAAGTATAGGGGGCCCAGGAGGAATAGAGGGCCCAGGAAGTATAGGGGGCCCAGGAGGAATAGAGGGCCCAGGAAGTATAGGGGGCCCAGGAAGTATAGGGGGCCCAGGAAGTATAGGGGGCCCAGGAAGTATAGGGGACCCAGGAAGTATAGGGGGCCCAGGAAGTATAGGGGACCCAGGAAGTATAGGGGGCCCAGGAAGTATAGGGGACCCAGGAAGTATAGGGGGCCCAGGAAGTATAGGGGACCCAGGAAGTATAGGGGGCCCAGGAGGAATAGAGGGCCCAGGAAGTATAGGGGGCCCAGGAAGTATAGGGGACCCAGGAAGTATAGGGGGCCCAGGAGGAATAGAGGGCCCAGGAAGTATAGGGGGCCCAGGAAGTATAGGGGGCCCAAGAAGTATAGGGGACCCAGGAAGTATAGGGGGCCCAGGAGGAATAGAGGGCCCAGGAAGTATAGGGGGCCCAGGAGGAATAGAGGGCCCAGGAAGTATAGGGGGCCCAGGAAGTATAGGGGGCCCAGGAAGTATAGGGGACCCAGGAAGTATAGGGGACCCAGGAAGTATAGGGGGCCCAGGAGGAATAGGGGGCCCAGGAAGTATAGGGGGCCCAGGAAGTATAGGGGGCCCAGGAAGTATAGGGGGCCCAGGAAGTATAGGGGGCCCAGGAGGAATAGGGGAAGTATAGGGGACCCAGGAAGTATAGGGGACCCAGGAAGTATAGGGGGCCCAGGAAGTATAGGGGACCCAGGAAGAATAGGGGACCAAGGAAGTATAGGGGGCCCAATAAGTATAGGGTACCCAGGAAGTATAGGGGGCCCAGGAGGTATAGGGGGGCCAGGAAGTATAGGGGGCCCAGGAAGTATAGGGGGCCCAGGAAGTATAGGGGGCCCAGGAAGTATAGGGGGCCCAGGAGGAATAGGGGACCCAGGAAGTATAGGGGACCAAGGAAGTATAGGAGGCCCAGGAAGTATAGGAGGCCCAGGAAGTATAGGAGGCCCAGGAAGTATAGGGTACCCAGGAAGTATAGGGGGCCAAGGAAGTATAGGAGGCCCAGGAAGTATAGAGTACCCAGGAAGTATAGGGGCCCCAGGAAGTATAGGGGGCCCAGGAAGTATAGGGGGCCCAGGAGGAATAGGGGACCCAGGAAGTATAGGGGACCAAGGAAGTATAGGAGGCCCAGGAAGTATAGGGGGCCCAGGAAGTATAGGGGGCCCAGGAAGTATAGGGGACCCAGGAAGTATAGGGTACCCAGGAAGTATAGGGGGCCCAGGAAGTATAGGGGACCAAGGAAGTATAGGAGGCCCAGGAAGTATAGGGGGCCCAGGAAGTATAGGGGACCAAGGAAGTATAGGAGGCCCAGGAAGTATAGGGGGCCTAGGAAGTATAGGGGACCCAGGAAGTATAGGGTACCCAGGAAGTATAGGGGGCCCAGGAAGTATAGGGGACCCAGGAAGTATAGGGGACCAAGGAAGTATAGGAGGCCCAGGAAGTATAGGGTACCCAGGAAGTATAGGGGACCAAGGAAGTATAGGGGGCCCAGGAGGTATAGGGGGCCCAGGAAGTATAGGGGGCCCAATAAGTATAGGGGACCCAGGAAGTATAGGGGGCCCAGGAAGTATAGGGGACCCAGGAAGTATAGGGGACCAAGGAAGTATAGGGGACCCAGGAAGTATAGGGGGCCCAATAAGTATAGGGGACCCAGGAAGTATAGGGGGCCCAGGAGGTATAGGGGGCCCAATAAGTATAGGGGACCCAGGAAGTATAGGGGACCCAGGAAGTATAGGGGGCCCAATAAGTATAGGGGACCCAGGAAGTATAGGGGACCCAGGAAGTATAGGGGACCAAGGAAGTATAGGGGACCCAGGAAGTATAGGGGGCCCAATAAGTATAGGGTACCCAGGAAGTATAGGGGGCCCAGGAGGTATAGGGGGCCCAGGCAGTATAGGGGGCCCAGGAGGTATAGGGGGCCCAGGAGGTATAGGGGGCCCATGAGGAATAAGGGGCCCAGGGGGACACTCATTGATAAGCAGTTTCAGTATAAGGTTTCAGGGGGCCCTAAAATGACTTTTCTGTGGGACCCAAATGACAAAAAAGGGCCCTGCTGTTACTGTGTTGGCCCCTAGGGGGCCCCGACCCAATGGATATCAGAATAGTACACATTTACCTGCCTTACCTGCAAAATGCCCCCGTATTCTCCACAATGTAGCACTGCCCCCCGTTGTAGCAGTAGGTGGGGTAGATGTCGCACAGAGACCTGCAGGAGTTGTTGCGCCGCACGTATCCATTCCTGCACTCCCCGCCGGTGCCGCCGCTGTCGTTCATTCCCGCCTGAGACAAATCCTTACTGCTGTCTGGGTGGAACTTGGGGTGCCCGTCCCCCCCGTACAGGATAAAGGTTTGATGCGGATTGTGTTGCCTTCCCGTCGGCTTCTCGTCCACCATCGCCGTCTGTACCTTTGGCGTAAGAGTGGCGGCTTTGGGCACATTGGCCACATCCCTCGCCCCAGTATCGTCATCGTCTATGTCGTCCGTATCCTCGATATCATCGTCATCGTCGTCGTCCTCGATTCCCCCATCGTCATCTCCGTCCGCGTAGAAAGACGTCGTTGGGTAGAAATCAGATTCGTCAAAGGGCGTAAAATCGTCGTAAAGTTCCGGCATTGGCCACGGAACCTTCTTGTCGTGTTTCTTCTTGGTGGAGTCCCCGCCGGGGACGGAGGAACCGGGGAAGCGGCCGAGACCACCGTGTCCGTCTATATTGAACAGGTCGTAGTAGTCAAAGTTGATAAGGTCATCGACGGCGTGATCTGGGGGGGCCTCCGAGGCCTTGTCTTGGCCGACCGGTGCCACACTGGGGCCAACGGGACTTTCTGTTTTATCAGTAACCATGGCGACGTCTGTGCCCCCCTGAGCTCCCTGTGCAGCCAACGGATTGGTCGCTCCCTCTGGAACCAATTCTGGAGCCTTTTCTGGTCTTTGGCCGCCTTGGCCGTGGGGGTCAGTATCTGAAGATGAAGGAGACTGGAGAACGGTTTCCCTGGACACTTGGAGGAGATGGTCGATTTCGGCCGAGTCGGGGCTGATGGCTTTGGCCGTTGGATTGACAAGCCCCTTGCTGGGCGTAACAGTTGCCTGGGAGGGAGAGGCAGTCGTCTTGTCCAAAAACTCCCCCAAATCCCAGTCTTTCCCCGGGGGGCTCTCGTACGCCCCCTGCTGACCTTGCCCTCGGTCTCCACTCCCAGCATCCTCTTGGCTTTCTGTGGCTGAAACAATTCCGCTTTTCAGTAATCTCTTTCTAATTTCCAAGTCCAAAGCTTCCCGGCTAAAGGGCCAAACCATTCCGGTAACGGGTTCCTCCTCCTCCTCCCCATTGCTCTGTGCCAGCAAGGACCTCACCGGCGGCTTCCGATCAATGTCTTCCCCCCTGCAGTCGGCACAGGTTGATGACTTATTGTTCCCAGTAGCCGGCCCACTGGGATGGGGGGTATAAGGGCTGTCTGTAGTGGCCACTGGGCTACCTGTTGCCCTTCCAGCAAAGCCCTCTGCTTCAGTTGAAAGGTTCTCCTGTGACTTTCCAGCCGTGGTTGGACTCCAAGGACTTCTCCCACCTACAAAGTCTTCTCCACCAGACTTTAATTCTCTCTCCACCGCTTTTACACCCGCCACGACCCCCTCGGAAATGCCTGCGGCTGGTTGGCTGTAGGAATTATCCGCCTCTGGGCCAAGGTTCTCCGTCCCTGTTCCAGTTTGAGGTTCTAGGTTCCAGGTGGTCGGAAGAAGAGAAGTAGAAAATGCAGAGAAAGAGAGAGAAGAAAGAATAAGGGGCAATGTAATAAGGTTGCACGGTGCAATCAGTAAATAAAGGCAACAATGGGCATTTGGTACCGGAACACCTGGGAGGCTGGGATGTTGCAGCCCATAAACCTGGAGGGATCCCAGTTACCCATTTGTGGGCGGAGTACTGGCCTAGAACGATGTACAGAGGGTGACAATTAAACTAATAAAGGGATTAGAGGCTCTTGGGGGGCCACACATCAGCTTCAAGGAAGGGCCCGATGCTCCTCTAGGCGCCCAGAAGGCTACGGGAATCTAACATGAGCCCAGGATGGGGCCAAGGGGGGGGGGGGTTTATCCTTCTCTAAATTCAGTAGAATTATAGGTCTGGCCTGATGGTTATATATGTGTCTTCCATCAACCTCAACAACTATGTACACAACCCATTCCAATATCTTTATTATATATAAGCTCACACCCCATATATTAACCCTATACTTATTATAAATAAAGGTTCTTTGGAAATGGAACAAACAAAGCTTTATCCAGATATAAATGCTGCCAAATTCAATCCCTCTGTGCAGGAAGCGAGAGGTGCACAGTAATAACCGCCCCCCCCCCCCCCGGGCTGCAGTCTCATTGAGATCCTTGCACGTGTCTGCAGTCGCTGCAATAAGGAATGCGACGACATGGAATAGAGACAGGATAAGAGATGGATGGGGCAAGGCAGGGGCAGGGGGTGGGGACGCCTCTTTGGGAACAGGTGTAGGTGCCAGGGGCAGGGGGTGGGGACGCCTCCTTGGGAACAGGTGTAGGTGCCAGGGGCAGGGGGTGGGGACGCTCTTGGGGAACAGGTGTAGGTGCCAGGGGCAGGGGGTGGGGACGCCTCTTTGGGAACAGGTGTAGGTGCCAGGGGCAGGGGGTGGGGACGCTCTTGGGGAACAGGTGTAGGTGCCAGGGGCAGCCATTGCTGAGCTATGAGCACAAACATGGCTGAGGCCATTAGACATTCAGAGCATGTTCTGATGCACTCACATTGGTTACCAGCTCTCTCTCTGCCTAGTTACCGGCTCCACAAAGGCAACTCAGTGTCTGCACCTCATCTGGAATCTACTGCCCTGGCGCTTGCACGGGGCTCACTACAGCCCCACAATGGGCAATTAGCACCCACCATCATAAACACACAGGTGCATGCTGGGACTTGTAGTCCAACGACAGAACATCTCCAAGGGCACCGAATTCAGGGAGGGGACAAAGGGGGATTTGCTTTGGGTAAATGTACTCAATGCCAGAGACTCACAGTATATTATTATATTATGAGCCGTCCAACTGTAACTCCCAGACTGTGGGAGGGTTTCTGGCTGTTGCAGTTTAACAATAGCTGGGGGGGGGCACAATACTGATTTTATATAAAATCAATAAACATGAAATTATCCAAGCCCCCCCCCCCCTTCTATAGGTTGGAATGTCCTGTACAATGGTAGATTCCTACACATCCCTAGTAACACCGGCCTATAGGGGGAGGGGGGGGGGGGAAGCGCTTCACTTAACCCTTTCCTCCCCGTGCAGCTGCTCTCTATGGAAGGGCTGTTCCCTGTTGCAAGGGATGGAGTTGCTAGGGCAATCAGTGGTGCAGCGTAAATGGGGTTAATACCCCCCCTTCCTTTCTATTGAGCCCAGCAGTTTGGGGTTATTTAACCCTTTTCATGGCTTTTGTATTGACAGGCCCCTCCCAGTCAGGCTCTGACATGCTATCTTTCCATCTACTGTGCATATTCCTATTGTGTATACTGTATATATCTATATACTCACACCCAGAGCCCAGAGCATTCCATTCATACATCTCATTGGCTCACCTTAATATGTAGCACGTGTGTGTGTGTGTGTGTGAGGGAAAGTCAGTGTGTGAATAATAGGGTGTGTGTGTACATGTATGTACCTATGTATGTAGGTGTGTGTGTGTGTACATGTATGTACCTATGTATGTAGGTGTGTGTGTGTGTACATGTATGTACCTATGTATGTAGGTGTGTGTGTGTGTGTACATGTATGTACCTATGTATGTAGGTGTGTGTGTGTGTGTGTACATGTATGTACCTATGTATGTAGAGGTGTGGGTACCCATGTATGTAGGGGTGTGGGTACCCATGTATGTAGGGGTGTGGGTACCTATGTATGTAGGGGTGTGGGTACCCATGTATGTAGGGGTGTGGGTACCTATGTATGTAGGGGTGTGGGTACCCATGTATGTAGGGGTGTGGGTACCCATGTATGTAGGGGTGTGGGTACCCATGTATGTAGGGGTGTGGGTACCCATGTATGTAGGGGTGTGGGTACCTATGTATGTAGGGGTGTGGGTACCTATGTATGTAGGGGTGTGGGTACCTATGTATGTAGGGGTGTGGGTACCCATGTATGTAGGGGTGTGGGTACCCATGTATGTAGGGGTGTGGGTACCCATGTATGTAGGGGTGTGGGTACCCATGTATGTAGGGGTGTGGGTACCCATGTATGTAGGGGTGTGGGTACCTAAGAAGTACATACATATATACATGGGGCAGGGCGTGGGGTAACAATGCATATATACATGGGGCAGGGCGTGGGGTAACAATGCATATATACATGGGGCAGAGCATGGGGTACCAGTCAATATGTATATAGGGCAATTAATGGGTGCAACATGGGGTAACAGTGAAGATTTATGGGGTAGTGCATAGAGTAAGAGTGACAATATATCAGGTAATTTATATACACTGGGTGCCAGTAAATATATAATTTGCCAGTGAAGAACCAGTATTTATACAGTATATGTATATACAGTGCCAGGGAATATACATGGGGTGCCAGTTTGTGTATATACAGTGCCAGGGAATATACATGGGGTGTATATACAGTGCCAGGGAATATACATGGGGTGCCAGTTTGTGTATATACAGTGCCAGGGAATATACATGGGGTGTATATACAGTGCCAGGGAATATACATGGGGTGCCAGTTTGTGTATATACAGTGCCAGGGAATATACATGGGGTGTATATACAGTGCCAGGGAATATACATGGGGTGTATATACAGTGCCAGGGAATATACATGGGGTGTATATACAGTGCCAGGGAATATACATGGGGTGTATATACAGTGCCAGGGAATATACATGGGGTGTATATACAGTGCCAGGGAATATACATGGGGTGCCAGTTTGTGTATATACAGTGCCAGGGAATATACATGGGGTGTATATACAGTGCCAGGGAATATACATGGGGTACCAGTTTATAAATATATATGGATAAAAGCCAGTCTGTGTGCCAGTTTGTGTATATACAGGGTGCCAGTGAATATACACAGTGAGATATATATATGCCAGGGATTATATATATCTATAAGGGGTGTCAGTGAATTGATATATGTAATAAAAAATTGGGTGTCAGTGGATAGATATAAATTGGGTGTCAGTGGGTATATTTATAAATGGGGTGCCAGTGGGTATATATATAAGTGGGGTGCCAGTGGAAAGAAAGATATATATACATGGGGTGCCAGTGGGTAGATATATATATATATATATACATGGGGTGCCAGTGGGTAGATAGATATATATACATGGGGTGCCAGTGGGTAGATATATATATATATATACATGGGGTGCCAGTGGGTAGATATATATATATATATACATGGGGTGCCAGTGGGTAGATAGATATATATACATGGGGTGCCAGTGGGTATATATATATATATATATACATGGGGTGCCAGTGGGTAGATATATATACATGGGGTGCCAGTGGGTAGATATATATACATGGGGTGCCAGTGAGTATATATATATATACATGGGGTGCCAGTGGGTATATATAAATATATATATATGTGGGGTGCCAGTGGGTATATATATATATATATATAAGTGGGGTGCCAGTGGGTATATATATATATATATATATATAAGTGGGGTGCCAGTGGGTATATATATATAAATGGGGTGCCAGTGGGTATATATATAAATGGGGTGTCAGTGGGTATATATATAAATGGGGTGCCAGTGGGTATATATATAAATGGGGTGCCAGTGGGTATATATAAGTGTGGTGCCAGTGGGTAACTATACATAAATAGGGGTGCCAGTGGGTGTATATATATATATAAATAGGGGTGCCAGTGGGTGTATATATATATAAATAGGGGTGCCAGTGGGTGTATATATATATATAAATAGGGGTGCCAGTGGGTGTATATATATATATAAATAGGGGTGCCAGTGGGTGTATATATATATATATATATAAATAGGGGTGCCAGTGGGTGTATATATAAATAGGGGTGCCAGTGGGTATATATATATATATATATAAATAGGGGTGCCAGTGGGTGTATATATATATATAAATAGGGGTGCCAGTGGGTATATATATATATATATAAATAGGGGTGCCAGTGGGTATATATATATATATAAATAGGGGTGCCAGTGGGTGTATATATATATATAAGTGGGGTGCCAGTGGGTATATATATATATATAAATGGGGTGCCAGTGGGTATATATATAAATGGGGTGCCAGTGGGTATATATAAGTGTGGTGCCAGTGGGTAACTATACATATAAATAGGGGTGCCAGTGGGTGTATATATATATATAAATAGGGGTGCCAGTGGGTGTATATATATATATAGGGGTGCCAGTGGGTGTATATATATATATATATAGGGGTGCCAGTGGGTGTATATATATATATAGGGGTGCCAGTGGGTGTATATATATATATAGGGGTGCCAGTGGGTGTATATATATATATATAAATAGGGGTGCCAGTGGGTGTATATATATAAATAGGGGTGCCAGTGGGTATATATATATATATAGGGGTGCCAGTGGGTGTATATATATATATAGGGGTGCCAGTGGGTATATATATATATAGGGGGGCTGCACACGGTGCGGCAGAAGATGCAGAACGTACCTGCCCGGAGGAGGAGGAGGAGAGGGCACAGCAGGGCTGCCAGGCTCCAGCATCTCAGGCGGGAATCCATAGTGGCCAATAGGGCGAGCAGTGAGGGTGAGAGCTGGGCAGAGATGGGCAGAGATGGGCAGAGCTGGGTGCCAGGATCAGAGCCGCTGCCCGGGCATGGTGGTCCCGACTCACTGAGCAGCGGGGTCCGGCCGAGCCGCCTCACTCCGCCTATAGACAGGGAGGGGAATGGGGGGAGGAGGGGGCTGAAAGCGGCTGGGGGGGCTTCTCTCTCTCCCCCCGCCCACCGCTATTTGCTGCCCGGATTAATTGCTCTTTAATTAACTGCCCATTAGAGTGAGTGGGGCTTTATGGCTGCGCCGGGAGGAGAGACTAGAGCTCACCCTGCCAACCCGGTGTGTGTGTGTGTCCTACCCCTATGTGTGCCCTCCCCCTGTGTGTGCCCTCCTACCCTACCAACCCCTGTGTGTGCCCCCCTACCCTACCAACCCCTGTGTGTGCCCTCCTACCCTACCAACCCCTGTGTTTGTGCCCTCCTACCCTACCAACCCCTGTGTGTGCCCTCCTACCCTACCAACCCCTGTGTGTGTGCCCCCCTACCCTACCAACCCCTGTGTGTGCCCCCCTACCAACCCCTGTGTGTGCCCCCCTACCAACCCCTGTGTGTGCCCTCCTACCCTACCAACCCCTGTGTGTGCCCTCCTACCCTACCAACCCCTGTGTGTGCCCCCCTACCAACCCCTGTGTGTGCCCCCCTACCCTACCAACCCCTGTGTGTGCCCTCCTACCCTACCAACCCCTGTGTGTGCCCTCCTACCCTACCAACCCCTGTGTGTGCCCCCCTACCAACCCCTGTGTGTGCCCTCCTACCCTACTAACCCCTGTGTGTGCCCCCCTACCCTACTAACCCCTGTGTGTGCCCCCCTACCCTACTAACCCCTGTGTGTGCCCCCCTACCCTACCAACCCCTGTGTGTGCCCTCCTACCCTACCAACCCCTGTGTGTGCCCTCCTACCCTACTAACCCCTGTGTGTGCCCCCCTACCCTACTAACCCCTGTGTGTGCCCCCCTACCCTACCAACCCCTGTGTGTGCCCCCCTACCCTACCAACCCCTGTGTGTGCCCCCCTACCCTACCAACCCCTGTGTGTGCCCCCCTACCCTACCAACCCCTGTGTGTGCCCTCCTACCCTACCAACCCCTGTGTGTGCCCCCCTACCCTACCAACCCCTGTGTGTGCCCCCCTACCCTACTAACCCCTGTGTGTGCCCCCCTACCCTACCAACCCCTGTGTGTGCCCCCCTACCCTACCAACCCCTGTGTGTGCCCCCCTACCCTACCAACCCTTGTGTGTGCCCTCCTACCCTACCAACCCCTGTGTGTGCCCCCCTACCCTACCAACCCTTGTGTGTGCCCTCCTACCCTACCAACCCTTGTGTGTGCCCCCCTACCCTACCAACCCCTGTGTGTGCCCTCCTACCCTACTAACCCCTGTGTGTGTGCCCCCCTACCCTACCAACCCCTGTGTGTGTGCCCCCCTACCCTACCAACCCCTGTGTGTGCCCCCCTACCCTACCAACCCCTGTGTGTGCCCCCCTACCCTACCAACCCCTGTGTGTGCCCTCCTACCCTACCAACCCCTGTGTGTGCCCTCCTACCCTACCAACCCCTGTGTGTGCCCTCCTACCCTACCAACCCCTGTGTGTGCGCCCCTACCCTACCAACCCCTGTGTGTGCCCCCCTACCCTACCAACCCCTGTGTGTGCCCTACTACCCTACCAACCCCTGTGTGTGCCCCCCTACCCTACCAACCCCTGTGTGTGCCCCCCTACCCTACCAACCCCTGTGTGTGCCCTCCTACCCTACCAACCCCTGTGTGTGCCCCCTACCCTACCAACCCCTGTGTGTGCCCCCCTACCCTACTAACCCCTGTGTGTGCCCCCCTACCCTACCAACCCCTGTGTGTGCCCCCCTACCCTACCAACCCCTGTGTGTGCCCCCCTACCCTACCAACCCCTGTGTGTGCCCTCCTACCCTACCAACCCCTGTGTGTGCCCCCTACCCTACCAACCCCTGTGTGTGCCCCCTACCCTACCAACCCTTGTGTGTGCCCTCCTACCCTACCAACCCCTGTGTGTGCCCCCTACCCTACCAACCCCTGTGTGTGCCCTCCTACCCTACCAACCCCTGTGTGTGCCCCCTACCCTACCAACCCTTGTGTGTGCCCTCCTACCCTACCAACCCCTGTGTGTGTGCCCCCCTACCCTACCAACCCCTGTGTGTGCCCTCCTACCCTACCAACCCCTGTGTGTGCCCCCTACCCTACCAACCCCTGTGTGTGCCCCCTACCCTACCAACCCCTGTGTGTGCCCTCCTACCCTACCAACCCCTGTGTGTGCCCTCCTACCCTACCAACCCCTGTGTGTGCCCCCCTACCCTACCAACCCCTGTGTGTGCGCCCCTACCCTACCAACCCCTGTGTGTGCCCTCCTACCCTACCAACCCCTGTGTGTGCCCCCCTACCCTACCAACCCCTGTGTTTGTGCCCTCCTACCCTACCAACCCCTGTGTGTGCCCTGGCCAACCTGTGTGTGCCCCCCTACCCTACCAACCCCTGTGTGTGCCCCCCTACCCTACCAACCCCTGTGTGTGCCCCCCTACCCTACCAACCCCTGTGTTTGTGCCCTCCTACCCTACCAACCCCTGTGTGTGCCCTCCTACCCTACCAACCCCTGTGTGTGCCCTGGCCAACCTGTGTGTGCCCCCCTACCCTACCAACCCCTGTGTGTGCCCCCCTACCCTACCAACCCCTGTGTTTGTGCCCTCCTACCCTACCAACCCCTGTGTGTGCCCTCCTACCCTACCAACCCCTGTGTGTGCCCTCCTACCCTACCAACCCCTGTGTTTGTGCCCTCCTACCCTACCAACCCCTGTGTGTGCCCTCCTACCCTACCAACCCCTGTGTGTGCCCTGGCCAACCTGTGTGTGCCCCCCTACCCTACCAACCCCTGTGTGTGCCCCCCTACCCTACCAACCCCTGTGTTTGTGCCCTCCTACCCTACCAACCCCTGTGTGTGCCCCCCTACCCTACCAACCCCTGTGTGTGCCCTCCTACCCTACCAACCCCTGTGTGTGCCCCCCTACCCTACCAACCCCTGTGTGTGCCCTGGCCAACCTGTGTGTGCCCTATTGCCGGGTCAGTCTGTGCCCTGATACTCTGGCACTGGGTACATGGGAAAGGGAGAACAGTGAGGGATACAGGAAAAAATTATGGATAAGTGATTGAAACATAGAGGGACTGAATAGTGGGTGAGTGGGCAGTGCCAGGCAGTGGGCAGGACATGCAAAGAGACAGTAGAAGAGACTGTACCTGAGTGTGGGTGAGTGGGCAGTGCCAGGCAGTGGGCAGGACATGCAAAGAGACAGTAGAAGAGACTGTACCTGAGTGTGGGTGAGTGGGCAGTGCCAGGCAGTGGGCAGGACATGGAAATAGACAGCAGAAGAGACTGTACCTGAGTGTGGGTGAGTGGGCAGTGCCAGGCAGTGGGCAGGACATGGAAATAGACAGCAGAAGAGACTGTACCTGAGTGTGGGTGAGTGGGCAGTGCCAGGCAGTGGGCAGGACATGCAAAGAGACAGTAGAAGAGACTGTACCTGAGTGTGGGTGAGTGGGCAGTGCCAGGCAGTGGGCAGGACATGGAAATAGACAGTAGAAGAGACTGTACCTGAGTGTGGGTGAGTGGGCAGTGCCAGGCAGTGGGCAGGACATGCAAAGAGACAGTAGAAGAGACTGTACCTGAGTGTGGGTGAGTGGGCAGTGCCAGGCAGTGGGCAGGACATGCAAAGAGACAGTAGAAGAGACTGTACCTGAGTGTGGGTGAGTGGGCAGTGCCAGGCAGTGGGCAGGACATGCAAAGAGACAGTAGAAGAGACTGTACCTGAGTGTGGGTGAGTGGGCAGTGTCAGGCAGTGGGCAGGACATGCAAAGAGACAGTAGAAGAGACTGCCTGTGTGAGAGTGTGGGTTGCTGACTGCCAGCCAAGTGCCAGCTGCTGTGTAATCGGATACAGATCTTGGGCGACAGTCAATGTTATGTCGGCGGCGCATGGAGTCTCTTCCCTGATAACAAACAAATCCTCCAACGCGACTGAGCGACCCCCACAATTCAGGGCTCCCAAGGCATTCTGGGAATTGTAGACCCCGGGCTGGAGCTGATTGGCGCAGGTATCTGTAGGACTGAGCCATTGCTATTGGGTACCCCCATATATATATATATATGTATGGTGCTGCCCCCCCTCAGGGCTGTCCCATTGGGGTCACACCCCAAGCAGAAATACAGAATAACTAGTGCAAATGTACAGCTGTACGAGCCATTCCCAGTGATACAGCGCAGGGAGTTGTAGTTGTGCAGCTGTGAGTTCCAGCACAGGGGCCCCATTCCTGCCCAGGGCCCGGGGGGGGGAGACTGAGGGAATGTCTGCCTGGGAGCAGCTGCCAAGGAACAAAGCCCCCCAGCCTTCCTCCCTCCCCTCACACAATAGGGCTTCATTTGGCCTACAATAAACTGACATCAGCCAGCAGTGACTCCGACCCCCCAGCAGTGACTCCGACCCCCCAGCAGTGACTCCGACCCCCCAGCAGTGACTCCGGCCCCCCAGCAGTGACTCCGGCCCCCAGCAGTGACTCCGACCCCCCAGCAGTGACTCCGGCCCCCAGCAGTGACTCCGACCCCCCAGCAGTGACTCCAGCCCCCCAGCAGTGACTCCAGCCCCCCCAGCAGTGACTCCGACCCCCCCAGCAGTGACTCCGACCCCCCAGCAGTGACTCCGACCCCCCCAGCAGTGACTCCAGCCCCCCCAGCAGTGACTCCGACCCCCCAGCAGTGACTCCGACCCCCCCAGCAGTGACTCCAGCCCCCCCAGCAGTGACTCCGACCCCCCAGCAGTGACTCCGACCCCCCAGCAGTGACTCCGACCCCCCAGCAGTGACTCCGGCCCCCCAGCAGTGACTCCAGCCCCCCCAGCAGTGACTCCGACCCCCCAGCAGTGACTCCGACCCCCAGCAGTGACTCCAGCCCCCCCAGCAGTGACTCCGACCCCCCAGCAGTGACTCCGGCCCCCCAGCAGTGACTCCGACCCCCCAGCAGTGACTCCGGCCCCCCAGCAGTGACTCCAGCCCCCCCAGCAGTGACTCCGACCCCCCAGCAGTGACTCCGACCCCCCAGCAGTGACTCCAGCCCCCCCAGCAGTGACTCCGACCCCCCAGCAGTGACTCCGGCCCCCCAGCAGTGACTCCGACCCCCAGCAGTGACTCCGACCCCCCAGCAGTGACCGCCCCCAGCAGTGACTCCGACCCCCCAGCAGTGACTCCGACCCCCCAGCAGTGACTCCGGCCCCCCCAGCAGTGACTCCGACCCCCCCAGGACCCCCCCAGCAGTGACTCCAGCCCCCCAGCAGTGACTCCAGCCCCCCCAGCAGTGACTCCGACCCCCCAGCAGTGACTCCGACCCCCCAGCAGTGACTCCGACCCCCCAGCAGTGACTCCAGCCCCCCCAGCAGTGACTCCGACCCCCCAGCAGTGACTCCAGCCCCCCAGCAGTGACTCCAGCCCCCCCAGTAGTGACTCCGACCCCCCCAGCAGTGACTCCGACCCCCCAGCAGTGACTCCGACCCCCCAGCAGTGACTCCGACCCCCCAGCAGTGACTCCGACCCCCCAGCAGTGACTCCGACCCCCCCAGGACCCCCCCAGCAGTGACTCCAGCCCCCCCAGCAGTGACTCCGACCCCCCCAGCAGTGACTCCGACCCCCCCAGCAGTAACTCCAGCCCCCCAGCAGTGACTCCAGCCCCCCAGCAGTGACTCCGACCCCCCCAGCAGTGACTCCGACCCCCCCAGCAGTGACTCCAGCCCCCCCAGCAGTGACTCCAGCCCCCCCAGCAGTGACTCCAGCCCCCCCAGCAGTGACTGCGGCCCCCCAGCAGTAACTCCGCCCCCCCAGCAGTGACTCCGACCCCCCAGCAGTGACTCCGGCCCCCCAGCAGTGACTCCGACCCCCCCAGCAGTGACTCCGACCCCCCAGCAGTGACTCCGGCCCCCCAGCAGTAACTCCGCCCCCCCAGCAGTGACTCCGACCCCCCAGCAGTGACTCCGACCCCCCCAGCAGTGACTCCGGCCCCCCAGCAGTGACTCCGACCCCCCAGCAGTGACTCCGGCCCCCCAGCAGTGACTCCGACCCCCCCAGCAGTGACTCCGACCCCCCAGCAGTGACTCCGGCCCCCCAGCAGTAACTCCGCCCCCCCAGCAGTGACTCCGACCCCCCAGCAGTGACTCCGACCCCCCAGCAGTGACTCCGGCCCCCCAGCAGTGACTCCGACCCCCCAGCAGTGACTCCGGCCCCCCAGCAGTGACTCCGACCCCCCAGCAGTGATTCCGGCCTCCCAGCAGTGACTCCGGCCCCCCCAGCAGTGACTCCGACCCCCAGCAGTGACTCCGGCCCCCCAACAGTGACTCAGGCCCCCCAGCAGTGACTCCAACCCCCCCGCAGTGACTCCAGCCCCCCAGCAGTGACTCCAACCCCCCAGCAGTGACTCCAACCCCCCAGCAGTGACTCCAGCCCCCCAGCAGTGACTCCAACCCCCCCGCAGTGACTCCAGCCCCCCAGCAGTGACTCCAACCCCCCGCAGTGACTCCGGCCCCCCAGCAGTGACTCCAGCCCCCCAGCAGTGACTCCAACCCCCCAGTAGTGACTCCGGCCCCCCAGCAGTGACTCCAACCCCCCAGCAGTGACTCCGGCCCCCCCAGCAGTGACTCCGACCCCCCAGCAGTGACTCCGGCCCCCCGGCAGTGACTCCGACCCCCGGCAGTGACTCCAACCCCCCAGCAGTGACTCCAGCCCCCCCAGCAGTGACTCCAACCCCCCCAGCAGTGACTCCGGCCCCCCAGCAGTGACTCCGGCCCCCCAGCAGTGACTCCGGTGCCCCAGCAGTGACTCTGACCCCCCAGCAGTGACTCCAGCCCCCCCAGCAGTGACTCCAACCCCCCAGCAGTGACTCCAGCCCCCCCAGCAGTGACTCCAGCCCCCCCAGCAGTGACTCCAGCCCTGCACAGAGCATGTATTATATGCAAGGGAAAGCCTTATGGCAGCCCCCACATTTAAATTAATGCTTTTCTGCCGGCAGTCTCCAATAGGGCAGGATGGAGACAGTAGGGCAAGATGGAGACAGTAGGGCAAGATGGGGACAGTAGGGCAAGATGGAGACAGTAGGGCAGGAAGGAGACAGTAGGGCAAGATGGGGACAGTAGGGCAAGATGGGGACAGTAGGGCAAGATGGAGACAGTAGGGCAGGAAGGAGACAGTAGGGCAAGATGGGGACAGTAGGGCAGGAAGGAGACAGTAGGGCAAGATGGGGACAGTAGGGCAAGATGGAGACAGTAGGGCAGGAAGGAGACAGTAGGGCAGGAAGGAGACAGTAGGGCAAGATGGAGACAGTAGGGCAAGATGGGGACAGTAGGGCAGGAAGGAGACAGTAGGGCAGGAAGGAGACAGTAGGGCAAGATGGAGACAGTAGGGCAGGAAGGAGACAGTAGGGCAAGATGGAGACAGTAGGGCAGGAAGGAGACAGTAGGGCAGGAAGGAGACAGTAGGGCAAGATGGAGACAGTAGGGCAAGATGGGGACAGTAGGGCAGGAAGGAGACAGTAGGGCAGGAAGGAGACAGTAGGGCAAGATGGAGACAGTAGGGCAGGAAGGAGACAGTAGGGTAAGATGGAGACAGTAGGGCAAGATGGAGACAGTAGGGCAAGATGGAGACAGTAGGGCAGGAAGGAGACAGTAGGGCAAGATGGAGACAGTAGGGCAGGAAGGAGACAGTAGGGCAAGATGGAGACAGTAGGGCAAGATGGGGACAGTAGGGCAGGAAGGAGACAGTAGGGCAAGATGGGGACAGTAGGGCAAGATGGAGACAGTAGGGCAGGAAGGAGACAGTAGGGCAGGAAGGAGACAGTAGGGCAAGATGGAGACAGTAGGGCAAGATGGGGACAGTAGGGCAGGAAGGAGACAGTAGGGCAAGATGGAGACAGTAGGGCAAGATGGGGACAGTAGGGCAGGAAGGAGACAGTAGGGCAGGAAGGAGACAGTAGGGCAAGATGGAGACAGTAGGGCAGGAAGGAGACAGTAGGGTAAGATGGAGACAGTAGGGCAAGATGGAGACAGTAGGGCAAGATGGAGACAGTAGGGCAGGAAGAGACAGTAGGGCAGAAAGGAGACAGTAGGGCAAGATGGAGACAGTAGGGCAAGATGGAGACAGTAGGGCAAGATGGAGACAGTAGGGCAAGATGGAGACAGTAGGGCAGGAAGGAGACAGTAGGGCAGGAAGGAGACAGTAGGGCAAGATGGAGACAGTAGGTCAAGATAGAGACAGTAGGGCAAGATGGAGACAGTAGGTCAAGATGGAGACAGTAGGGCAAGATGGAGACAGTAGGGCAAGATGGAGACAGTAGGTCAAGATAGAGACAGTAGGTCAAGATAGAGACAGTAGGTCAAGATGGAGACAGTAGGGCAAGATGGAGACAGTAGGACAAGATGGAGACAGTAGGACAAGATGGAGACAGTAGGTCAAGATGGAGACAGTAGGTCAAGATGGAGACAGTAGGACAAGATGGACACAGTAAGGCAAGATGGAGACAGTAGGGCAAGATGGAGACAGTAGGTCAAGATGGAGACAGTAGGACAAGATGGACACAGTAAGGCAAGATGGAGACAGTAGGGCAAGATGGAGACAGTAGGGCAAGATGGAGACAGTAGGGCAAGATGGAGACAGTAGGTCAAGATAGAGACAGTAGGTCAAGATAGAGACAGTAGGTCAAGATGGAGACAGTAGGGCAAGATGGAGACAGTAGGACAAGATGGAGACAGTAGGACAAGATGGAGACAGTAGGTCAAGATGGAGACAGTAGGTCAAGATGGAGACAGTAGGACAAGATGGACACAGTAAGGCAAGATGGAGACAGTAGGGCAAGATGGAGACAGTAGGGCAAGATGGAGACAGTAGGTCAAGATGGAGACAGTAGGTCAAGATGGAGACAGTAGGGCAAGATGGAGACAGTAGGGCAGGAAGGAGACAGTAGGGCAAGATGGAGACAGTAGGGCAAGATGGGGACAGTAGGGCAGGATGGGGACAGTAGGGCAGGAAGGAGACAGTAGGGCAAGATGGAGACAGTAGGGCAAGATGGAGACAGTAGGGCAGGATGGAGACAGTAGGGCAGGATGGAGACAGTAGGGCAAGATGGAGACAGTAGGGCAAGATGGAGACAGTAGGGCAGGAAGGAGACAGTAGGGCAAGATGGAGACAGTAGGGCAGGAAGGAGACAGTAGGGCAAGATGGAGACAGTAGGGCAGGAAGGAGACAGTAGGGCAAGATGGAGACAGTAGGGCAAGATGGGGACAGTAGGGCAGGATGGGGACAGTAGGGCAGGAAGGAGACAGTAGGGCAAGATGGAGACAGTAGGGCAGGAAGGAGACAGTAGGGCAAGATGGAGACAGTAGGGCAAGATGGGGACAGTAGGGCAGGATGGGGACAGTAGGGCAGGAAGGAGACAGTAGGGCAAGATGGAGACAGTAGGGCAAGATGGAGACAGTTGGGCAAGATGGAGACAGTAGGGCAGGAAGGAGACAGTAGGGCAAGATGGAGACAGTAGGGCAAGATGGGGACAGTAGGGAAGGATGGGGACAGTAGGGCAGGATGGGGACAGTAGGGCAGGAAGAAGACAGTAGGGCAGGATGGAGACAGTCGGGCAAGATGGAGACAGTAGGGCAGGATGGGGACAGTAGGGCAGGATGGGGACAGTAGGGCAGGATGGAGACAGTAGGGCAAGATGGAGACAGTAGGTCAAGATGGAGACAGTAGGTCAAGATGGAGACAGTAGGACAAGATGGAGACAGTAGGGCAAGATGGGGACAGTAGGGCAAGATGGAGACAGTAGGGCAGGATGGGGACAGTAGGGCAAGATGGGGACAGTAGGGCAAGATGGAGACAGTAGGGCAGGATGGGAGATGGTAGGGCAAGATGGAGACAGTAGGGCAGGATGGGAGATGGTAGGGCAAGATGGAGACAGTAGGGCAGGATGGGGACAGTAGGGCAAGATGGGGACAGTAGGGCAGGATGGGAGACGGTAGGGCAAGATGGGGACAGTAGGGCAAGATGGGGATAGTAGGGCAGGATGGGGACAGTAGGGCAGGATGGGGACCGTAGGGCAAGATGGAGACAGTAGGGCAGGAAGGAGACAGTAGGGCAAGATGGAGACAGTAGGGCAGGATGGGGACAGTAGGGCAAGATGGAGACAGTAGGGCAGGATGGGAGATGGTAGGGCAAGATGGGGACAGTAGGGCAAGATGGGGACAGTAGGGCAGGATGGGGACAGTAGGGCAGGATGGGGACCGTAGGGCAAGATGGAGACAGTAGGGCAGGATGGGGACAGTAGGGCAAGATGGAGACAGTAGGGCAAGATGGGGACAGTAGGGCAGGATGGGAGATGGTAGGGCAAGATGGGGACAGTAGGGCAGGATGGGGACAGTAGGGCAGGATGGGGACAGTAGGGCAAGATGGAGACAGTAGGGCAAGATGGGGACAGTAGGGCAGGATGGGAGATGGTAGGGCAAGATGGGGACAGTAGGGCAGGATGGGGACAGTAGGGCAGGATGGGGACAGTAGGGCAGGATGGGGACAGTAGGGCAAGATGGAGACAGTAGGGCAGGATGGGGACAGTAGGGCAGGATGGAGACAGTAGGGCAGGATGGAGACAGTAGGGCAGGATGGGGACAGTAGGGCAGGATGGAGACAGTAGGGCAGGATGGAGACAGTAGGGCAGGATGGGGACAGTAGGGCAGGATGGAGACAGTAGGGCAGGATGGGGACAGTAGGGCAAGATGGGGACAGTAGGGCAGGATGGAGACAGTAGGGCAGGATGGGGACAGTAGGGCAAGATGGGGACAGTAGGGCAGGATGGGGACAGTAGGGCAGGATGGGGACCGTAGGGCAAGATGGGGACAGTAGGGCAGGATGGAGACAGTAGGGCAAGATGGAGACAGTAGGGCAAGATGGGGACAGTAGGGCAGGATGGGAGATGGTAGGGCAAGATGGAGACAGTAGGGCAGGATGGGAGATGGTAGGGCAAGATGGAGACAGTAGGGCAGGATGGGAGATGGTAGGGCAAGATGGAGACAGTAGGGCAGGATGGGGACAGTAGGGCAAGATGGGGACAGTAGGGCAAGATGGAGACAGTAGGGCAGGATGGGAGATGGTAGGGCAAGATGGAGACAGTAGGGCAGGATGGGGACAGTAGGGCAAGATGGGGACAGTAGGGCAGGATGGGGACAGTAGGGCAGGATGGGGACAGTAGGGCAGGATGGGGACCGTAGGGCAAGATGGGGACAGTAGGGCAAGATGGAGACAGTAGGGCAAGATGGAGACGGTAGGGCAAGATGGGGACAGTAGGGCAAGATGGGGACAGTAGGGCAGGATGGGGACAGTAGGGCAAGATGGAGACAGTAGGGCAGGAAGGAGACAGTAGGGCAAGATGGGGACAGTAGGGCAGGAAGGAGACAGTAGGGCAAGATGGAGACAGTAGGGCAGGATGGGGACAGTAGGGCAAGATGGGGACAGTAGGGCAGGAAGGAGACAGTAGGGCAAGATGGGGACAGTAGGGCAAGATGGGGACAGTAGGGCAGGAAGGAGACAGTAGGGCAAGATGGAGACAGTAGGGCAGGAAGGAGACAGTAGGGCAAGATGGGGACAGTAGGGCAGGAAGGAGACAGTAGGGCAAGATGGAGACAGTAGGGCAGGAAGGAGACAGTAGGGCAAGATGGAGACAGTAGGGCAGGAAGGAGACAGTAGGGCAAGATGGGGACAGTAGGGCAAGATGGGGACAGTAGGGCAGGAAGGAGACAGTAAGGCAAGATGGAGACAGTAGGGCAGGATGGGGACAGTAGGGCAAGATGGGGACAGTAGGGCAAGATGGGGACAGTAGGGCAGGAAGGAGACAGTAGGGCAAGATGGGGACAGTAGGGCAAGATGGGGACAGTAGGGCAGGATGGGGACAGTAGGGCAAGATGGAGACAGTAGGGCAAGATGGGGACAGTAGGGCAAGATGGGGACAGTAGGGCAGGATGGGGACAGTAGGGCAAGATGGGGACAGTAGGGCAGGAAGGAGACAGTAGGGCAAGATGGGGACAGTAGGGCAAGATGGGGACAGTAGGGCAGGATGGGGACAGTAGGGCAAGATGGAGACAGTAGGGCAGGAAGGAGACAGTAGGGCAAGATGGGGACAGTAGGGCAAGATGGGGACAGTAGGGCAGGATGGGGACAGTAGGGCAAGATGGAGACAGTAGGGCAAGATGGGGACAGTAGGGCAAGATGGGGACAGTAGGGCAGGATGGGGACAGTAGGGCAAGATGGAGACAGTAGGGCAAGATGGGGACAGTAGGGCAAGATGGGGACAGTAGGGCAGGATGGGGACAGTAGGGCAAGATGGAGACAGTAGGGCAAGATGGGGACAGTAGGGCAAGATGGGGACAGTAGGGCAGGATGGGGACAGTAGGGCAAGATGGAGACAGTAGGGCAGGAAGGAGACAGTAGGGCAAGATGGGGACAGTAGGGCAAGATGGGGACAGTAGGGCAGGATGGGGACAGTAGGGCAAGATGGAGACAGTAGGGCAAGATGGGGACAGTAGGGCAAGATGGGGACAGTAGGGCAGGATGGGGACAGTAGGGCAAGATGGGGACAGTAGGGCAGGAAGGAGACAGTAGGGCAAGATGGGGACAGTAGGGCAAGATGGGGACAGTAGGGCAGGATGGGGACAGTAGGGCAAGATGGAGACAGTAGGGCAGGAAGGAGACAGTAGGGCAAGATGGAGACAGTAGGGCAAGATGGGGACAGTAGGGCAGGAAGGAGACAGTAGGGCAAGATGGAGACAGTAGGGCAAGATGGAGACAGTAGGGCAAGATGGGGACAGTAGGGCAGGATGGGGACAGTAGGGCAAGATGGAGACTGTAGGGCAAGATGGGGACAGTAGGGCAGGATGGGGACAGTAGGGCACGATGGAGACAGTAGGGCAAGATGGAGACAGTAGGGCAAGATGGAGACAGTAGGGCAAGATGGAGACAGTAGGGCAAGATGGAGACATTAGGGCAGGAAGGAGACAGTAGGGCAAGATGGAGACAGTAGGGCAAGATGGGGACAGTAGGGCAAGATGGGGACAGTAGGGCAAGATGGGGACAGTAGGGCAGGATGGGGACAGTAGGGCAGGATGGGGACAGTAGGGCAAGATGGAGACAGTAGGGCAAGATGGAGACAGTAGGGCAAGATGGGGACAGTAGGGCAAGATGGGGACAGTAGGGCAAGATGGAGACAGTAGGGCAAGATGGAGACAGTAGGGCAAGATGGGGACAGTAGGGCAAGATGGAGACAGTAGGGCAAGATGGAGACAGTAGTGCAAGATGGAGACAGTAGGGCAAGATGGAGACAGTAGGGCAAGATGGAGACATTAGGGCAGGAAGGAGACAGTAGGGCAAGATGGAGACAGTAGGGCAAGATGGAGACAGTAGGGCAAGATGGGGACAGTAGGGCAAGATGGAGACAGTAGGGCAAGATGGAGACAGTAGGGCAAGATGGAGACATTAGGGCAGGAAGGAGACAGTAGGGCAAGATGGAGACAGTAGGGCAGGATGGAGACAGTAGGGCAGGAAGGAGACAGTAGGGCAAGATGGAGACAGTAGGACAAGATGGAGACAGTAGGGCAGGAAGGAGACAGTAGGGCAAGATGGAGACAGTAGGGCAGGGTGAGATCAGTATACTTTATTTAATTAACATTTGTAGTCCTTCTAGTATTTGTGCAACCACATTTGCCAATAACAGCAGATGACAGAGCTAATATGGAGGCACGAAACGAGTCAGGAGGGAACCCCCAGTGCAAGAAGGTTTCTATTCTGCTCTCACGTGGGGAAGGCTGTCTCAGCGAGGGAGAGTCATTACTGCGCAGAGACATTCGCCAGATCCCTGTCTGCTCCTCGCCTCTCCTGGGACTCTCCCCCGAGAGCAAGTTGTCTCTATTCTCATCCATGGGTGTCTCATTGCTCCCAGAGACCTACCCCTTTCCCCCGTTTCCCCCCATTCCCCCCTTCCCCCCCTTTCCCCCCATTCCCCCCTTTCCCCCCATTCCCCCCTTCCCCCCCATTCCCCCCATTCCCCCTTCCCCCCGATTCCCCCCATTCCCCCCATTCCCCCTATTCCTCTTCTATTCCCCATTTGACCTCTTTTTCCCCTCCATCCTTACAGCCATGTTGGTGGGGGTTGAGGGAAGCAGTACAGGGGTATATATACACTTACCCTATAATTAATTACCCTAATGATTTTTCATGGCCTAATTATTGGGCTAGAACCCACAGGTGGGGGGGCTCTGTCAGATGCCCCCTAGGTGTTTAAATGTAGGACGTTATGCTGACTTTGGTGCCCCCTAGTGTAGGGAATGAAGACTTTACCTTACCCCTAGGGTTATTGGGGCCCATTGGGGTCAGTATGTATTCCCATGGGGGTGCGTGGACGTCACAATAGGCACAAATCCATCATGATTACCCAGGAGGAGACCCTACTCCAGCGAGACCCCCCCAGCAGGGGATACGATCCCCCCATTCAGCAGGACAATAAGGCAAAGCACAAAAGCAACAAAAGATCAATAAGAAACAAGGGCCCTTCGTCGGCTGCCCCAGCCAATGGCAATGGAGACTTCGGGGCCGGGCTCAGTGATCCCACTAACAATTCCCACCGAACTTGAAAGAGTTTCATCTATTCTGCTGGGAAGAATAGACAGAAATGCCACCCCCCCCCCCGGCAGTGTTGGTAGGACCTTCCACTAAAGCAGCGCCAGCTGTGTTTCCTATGGGAGGGGGTGCCACCATGTGCTGACTGCAGGGGGGGGTGTTGTTTATACAAAGCTTAATCATCTCCTGTCATTAACATTTCTGGAATTATTCCTCCGGGCTGACAGCACCAGCGGATGAATGTGGTGGGGAACACGGGGCCCCTGGCCTTCCTGTATTACATTGGTCCTCCTACCGTGGCCCCAGCCATAAGTGGGGTGCTGGGGTGTCTCCCCCTCTCTGTATAGTTACCCTTTATCTGCCGCAGCTGCCTGTGTCTCTTTCATTTGCCATCCGAGCCTTCGCTCCAGGGATGGCTTCCTTCTGTCTGTGTTGCTTGGCTACTGGCCATTTTCATTGGCTACTGGCCATTATGTATGAGGCTCCCGGCCCAAGGAAATCAGAGAGAATAGGGAAGGTGAGACAGGGGAGGGGATTTGTGGGACAAATGGAGCCCCCAGCAAACGTATTTTGGTTCCCCCACCCCGTGCCCCACAGCTCAGGGGAGATGATCTGTATTTTGCACCCATGTATAAAGGGCATCCTGGGCAAGTCCAATATTATTGGGCTCCCTCATAGGCAGCTCTTCCCCCCCAGTAGGACAAGATAGAGACACAGTCACACTGGTCACACCTGTTAGCCCCTTAGTGTTATCAATAGCCCCTTAGAATCACCAATAGCCCCTTACGATCATCAATAGCCCCTTGGGATTATCAATAGCCCATTACAACCATCAGTAGCTCCTTGTGATCATTAATAGCCCCTTGGGATCATTGATAGCCCATTATGATCATTTATAGCCTCTTGGGATCACCAATTGCCCTTTAGGATAATCAATAGCTTTTTACAATCATCAATAGCCCCATCAATAGCCCATTGGAATCATCAATGGCCCCTTACAATCATCAATAGCCCCTTAGCATCATCAATAGCCCCTGCGGTCATTAGTGGCCCCTTACAATCATCAATAGCCTCTTATGATCATCACTAGCCCCTTACGATCATCAATAGCCCCCTGGGATCATCAATAGCCCCTTACGATCATCAATAGCCCCTTACGATCATCAATAGCCCCATAGCATCATCAATAGCCCCTTATGATCATCAATGGCCCCTTATGAGCATCAATAGCCCCTTACGATCATCAATAGCCCCATAGCATCATCAATAGCCCCTTATGATCATCAATGGCCCCTGGGATCATCAATGGCCCCTGGGATCATCAATGGCCCCGTGGGATCATCAATAGCCCCTTGGGATCATCAATAGCCCCTTGGGATCATCAATAGCCCCTTAGGATCATCAATAGCCCCTTATGATCATCAATAGCCCCTTATGATCATCAATAGCCCCTTAGCATCATCAATAGCCCCTTAGCATCATCAATAGCCCCTGCGGTCATTAGTGGCCCCTTACAATCATCAATAGCCTCTTATGATCATCACTAGCCCCTTACGATCATCAATAGCCCCTTGGGATCATCAATAGCCCCTTAGGATCATCAATAGCCCCTTACGATCATCAATAGCCCCTTGGGATCATCAATAGCCCCTTGGGATCATCAATAGCCCCTTGGGATCATCAATAGCCCCTTGGGATCATCAATAGCCCCTTATGATCATCAATAGCCCCTTGGGATCATCAATAGCCCCTTGGGATCATCAATAGCCCCTTGGGATCATCAATAGCCCCTTGGGATCATCAATAGCCCCTTATGATCATCAATAGCCCCTTGGGATCATCAATAGCCCCTTGGGATCATCAATAGCCCCTTATGATCATCAATAGCCCCTTAGGATCATCAATAGCCCCTTACGATCATCAATAGCCCCTTGGGATCATCAATAGCCCCTTGGGATCATCAATAGCCCCTTTGGATCATCAATAGCCCCTTACGATCATCAATAGCCCCTTGGGATCATCAATAGCCCCTTGGGATCATCAGTAGCCCCTTACGATCATCAATAGCCCCTTGGGATCATCAATAGCCCCTTACGATCATCAATAGCCCCTTGGGATCATCAATGCCCCATATTACAGTATAAATCAGCATCTCCTGGAGGCAGCGGGGGGCTACTCTGTGCTGGGGGAGGCAGGGGCTCTAGACTGGGGGCTGAATGGTGCGGGGGTCTCGGAGCCCCCAGACAATGTACCCTGTGTGCCGCAGCTCTTTCTCAAAGCTCCAAACAAGGGCCATTCACACGGCTCCATTCATCCCATTCACACAGGCAGCAAAGAAAGGCGCCTTGGGAATCGGCACTTGGGAAGGGGAGAGGGTAAATTCGGGCAGGGGGGGGGGCAGGGGGGGGCAGCTGATTAGAGAGATAAAGGGAAGGGGGTGAGGGGGACCCTGTGATGTGAATGATAAGGAGGCAGATGGGGCCTTTCTCTCTCAGGGTGATGGAATCTCTGGATCCTCAGTGGTATTATGGGATGCCCAGTCTGTGCCATTATGGGATGCCCAGTCTGTGCCATTATGGCTGCCATCATGTGACCACTAGGTTCCCAGCAGCATCTGCTCTGGGCCCTTATGGAGCCTACAGTCCCAGGCAGAGGGGCCACAAGGCGGGCTCAGGGCTATTATTATGTATATGGGCTGCCCTAGGGCTGAAATAAATGCCCCGTCCCTCAGCCGAGGGGAGGAATGGTGGGTGCAACACCGGGGGCAAAAGTGGGGGCAGAATCACTGCCACAAGTAGGCTAGAGGGTCTTCTCCATTGAAGCACTGGCCAGCCCTGGCTATGAGCAGGGGATGCCCATTGTATGCCCATTATATGCCCATTGTCTGCCCACCAGAAGCTCAGAATGCCCACATCAATGCCAGCAGGGTGCCACTAGTACTGTGTAGGGTCCCTTAGCTCTACAGCACCCAATCAGGCATTAGTTCCAGCAATGTAACTGCTCTAGGCTGTGCAAAGGTAACTGCTGATTGGTTGCCATGGGTTACTGGACTGTTTTTTATGTCTTATATTCTAGAGACCTGCGGCTGTGGTTGAACTATGTATCTCAAACGTCTTGGTTGGCTCCGTTTTGAGAAATGGAAAGAACAAAACGTAATTATCATTTTGGAGAGGGAGTGCAGAGGGCCAGACCACAGGCATTAGGGGGTCTAGTAACCCATAGCAACCAACCAGATAAGTGAACTCTCCCTGCTGATTGGTTACTATTGGTTGCTAGGCCTTTACACAATTTCTGTGACTTTTATTACCCTATAGGAAGGGACTGGAGCAGCCACCTTGTTTTTGGCCCACTGCAGCGGGTCGGGCAGCACAGGGGACTGGTGCCAGTCTAATACGGGTGCCAGGATGAAGAGCCAGTCAAGAGGGCACACGGGGCAACAGACTCCCAGACCGTGGCTGTACGCACCTATGAATGAGCCCCAAGTAGGTGGGGGAGAGATAACTCAGAGCCAGGGTGCCCAAATTCCAGTTAATGGACTTACCCACTGAGTGGGGGATTCTGTAGGGCCCTGTAGTTCTGTGGAGGAGACCCTGTAGGTAAATAGTCTTTATTGCCCTAGTGGGGGGCACAAGCACTCCCGGCACTATAGTGGAGGGGTTCAGCACAAGCAATATTGCAGAAGAGGCCAGGATTGGGGGATGCACAGCGCCCCCCGTTGTACCCCCACTTCTATCAGCAGGGGTAGGAATAACCCTTTCCTGTCTGTTGCATTGAGACTCAGGGAGGGGAATGGAATGAGTGGATTGAGCCAGGCTGGCACGCTCCCCCCCCCCCCCCCCCCCATACGCAGCCCCCAACCCCCCCGGCTGCTTGATGGAAGGGAAACAAATCTACATATGTAGGTCAGTGCATAGTATTTACATTTACTCCCCATTCTGGGCTCACCCTGGGGGGGTGGGGGGGGGGAGCTGAGGATTGGGAAGGGCACTGAGTGCAGGGAATTAGAAGCCATGTAATGATGAATTGTCCTGGCCCTCAGGGGATGCTGGGAGATGTAGTGCAACAGCAGAAAGAAAAAATAATCATGTGTAATTGTACTGAGATGCACCTCCAGCAACAGGAATGATGCATCAAGGGGGGAATTATGGGGTTAATACAGTCATCCTGGAACTCTGGGTAAGAACGTTGCATTGTGGGATAAAGAGCACAGTGTATTAGCACTTATTAGTGAGCCCTAAGGCATCTGTCCTAAAATCACCCATGGTTTAGATGCCAGGGGATGAGGATAGAACTGTAGGTGAGTGCGCCCCCTAGTGCCATCATGGGGAGCAGCATGAAAGGCACAATGGTGCTCTGTGATGTTGTTGGCTAAACCAGAATGCTGGGAATACCCATGGCCACTTGAGTTAGCCCTTGGCCAGTATGTTACCAGCATGGCTTGTGGGTGGCGACTTGGTGAGCCTATGGCCATGCTGATTAACCCCGGGCACCCATGGATCCAGTGTCTGCTTTGGGTGCCTCCCGGGGATTCTGGGAGTTCTGCAGATTCCATAATGCCCAACTGCAAGGCTCAACCCTCAGTGGAACTTTCTCCCAATGATATATCATTATTGCCTCAATGGAATCCCCATTTCTCTGTGAGAGCAGCGGCACATTCCTGACACCGCAGGGCCCCCAGCGAGAAACATTATCCGCCCATAATCTCCGGCTGGCGCCCAACGCATTTATAGCACCGAGGGGCTGGCACAGGAACAGACACACTCATTATGTCAAATATGTCCATTGGCATTACCCACCCCGGGTAACTGGCACTCAGGCCTGGCACAGCCAAGAGCTCACATTTCTCTGGACAAATGCTTTTATTTTTCCTTTGTTTTTCTCTCTTTTCCCCCTTCAGCCCTCCCTCCTCTTTCCATTTATCCCCTTCCCCTTACTCACTCCCTAGCAACGTAACGGAGTCTTAGTAGTAAATAGAAACAACACCCTTCCTTCCATAGGATCCCTGCCATAAAGCAAAGCAGTACTGCTGTCACTTTGCCAGAGAGGAAGGAGGGGTTACATTCACTGCTCCTGAAGTGACCGTAACGTCTACAGAATCAGGTTTTGATTGGTTGCTGCTGAGGGAAGACATCACTACTGGCCCAATATTTCCCATTAGCAGGAAGCCCCCAGCTGCCCCCAAACCTCACCCACAGTCTCTAATGAGCCAGCACCCCCTGGTGGGAATAAGTGGTGAAAGCGGTCTTGGCACTGCCCTGCAATAGCTTCTCAGCAACTCAATGTGCAGACATTGGGGGGCAATTATATTATTCCTTAACTGGGGGTCCAGTTGCCCAATTGAGAGGCCCGAGGCCTTTCCCATAATAGGGAAATAACAGGAGAGTGCAAATGGCACACAGGGCTCATTCTCTGCTGGCATTTAGTGACTGGTGGGAGAAGCACCCAACTCTGGCACTGGGACTTGTCTATCCGGTGGGTGGGTTAGGGGGGCACAGTAACAAACATTAACTACTTACCCTGGTTGCTACAAGAGACCGTTCCAGAGGCCAAGAAGGGGTTAAACCTGCAGAAATGCTGAGGATTTCCAGTGGAAAGAGGAGTCGCAGATTTTATTGCTATTTAGGAGCAGCTGCCAGGGACTGACGAGGAAAGCAGATTCCTTCCCCTTCATACAAAGCGAGAAGCCTTCCCTGCCGGCCAACGGGCTTAGCATCCAGCAGCGGGACGGGCCCCGGCCAACCTAAGCCTCCTACTGCCTGGGGATCCCCTGGGGTCACAGCTTGTACACTCAGATATTGCACTAAACTCAGTAGGAAGAATTGGCTTGGATAGTAAGCTCTTTGGAGCAGGGACTTAATTTCAGTATAGTTCCAGGGGTACTCAGGGCACAAATAAGCACTCACCCCAAATCCCCCCCTAACTGGCCTTCAGGCTGGGCCCCCTTAGCCCATAACAAGGTTACAGATATATAGAAACATTGGGGTAACAGTCACCCTGCTATAGTTCCAGGGGTACCCAGGGCACAAATAAGCACTCACCCCAAATCCCCCCCTAACTGGCCTTCAGGCTGGGCCCCCTTAGCCCATAACAAGGTTACAGATATATAGAAACATTGGGGTACCAGTCACCCTGCTATAGTTCCAGGGGTACCCAGGGCACAAATAAGCTCTCACCCCAAATCCCCCCCTAACTGGCCTTCAGGCTGGGCCCCCTTAGCCCATAACAGGGTTACAGATATATAGAAACATTGGGGTAACAGTCACCCCGCTATAGTTCCAGGGGTACCCAGGGTACAAATAAGCACTCACCCCAAATCCCCCCCTAACTGGCCTTCAGGCTGGGCCCCCTTAGCCCATAACAAGGTTACAGATATATAGAAACATTGGGGTAACAGTCACCCTGCTATAGTTCCAGGGGTACCCAGGGCACAAATAAGCACTCACCCCAAATCCCCCCCCTAACTGGCCTTCAGGCTGGGCCCCCTTAGCCCATAACAAGGTTACAGATATATAGAAACATTGGGGTAACAGTCACCCCGCTATAGTTCCAGGGGTACCCAGGGCACAAATAAGCACTCACCCCAAATCCCCCCTAACTGGCCTTCAGGCTGGGCCCCCTTAGCCCATAACAAGGTTACAGATATATAGAAACATTGGGGTAACAGTCACCCTGCTATAGTTCCAGGGGTACCCAGGGTACAAATAAGCACTCACCCCAAATCCCCCCCTAACTGGCCTTCAGGCTGGGCCCCCTTAGCCCATAACAAGGTTACAGATATATAGAAACATTGGGGTAACAGTCACCCTGCTATAGTTCCAGGGGTACCCAGGGCACAAATAAGCACTCACCCCAAATCCCCCCCCTAACTGGCCTTCAGGCTGGGCCCCCTTAGCCCATAACAAGGTTACAGATATATAGAAACATTGGGGTAACAGTCACCCTGCTATAGTTCCAGGGGTACCCAGGGCACAAATAAGCACTCACCCCAAATCCCCCCCTAACTGGCCTTCAGGCTGGGCTCCCTTAGCCCATAACAAGGTTACAGATATATAGAAACATTGGGGTAACAGTCACCCTGCTATAGTTCCAGGGGTACCCAGGGCACAAATAAGCACTCACCCCAAATCCCCCCTAACTGGCCTTCAGGCTGGGCCCCCTTAGCCCATAACAAGGTTACAGACGTAGTTAAAAGAATATGTTGGGGGGGGGGGGGGGGCAGAGAGAATGTGCATATGGCACATATCTGTATAATTAGGACGGAGTGGCAGTGGGAGTGTGGGTGACAGTGAGATCACAGGTCGGGGTGTTACTGCAGATTAGTGACACTATTTAGTACTGGGGATAAGATTAGAAAGCGCTTACACTGATTTAATGCACCAACACTGAGCCAGTGAAGGGAGGGGGGGTGAAATAAAATTAAAAAAAAACCCTAAATAGGAGACAGGGGCAGTGTAGATGCAGAGCTGCCTGGCGCCACCTAGTGGTACACTGGCACAATACCATGCTCAGCTCATTGGCTGGCAAAACCCAACTCAGTCGTGGCCAAACAGCCACTCTGTGGGGCTACAGGAGCAGGACGGCATTAGCCGATTCAGATGAGTGAATATACAGTTGGATAGGGAGCAGCCCGGCCTATCAGAAAGCTCCTGAGAGCAGGTTGCTTGATCAATCAGTGTTTATTGGGTTCCACTGACCTATAAAGTAGCGGGTATCGATGCAGCCAATAATGTACGTTTGACTGTGGAGATTTATTAGTGGCCACCAGGTTTGCTTGCCCTTTAATACCATTATTCATATAAAGAGGCAGCAGTTGGGCGCAGGATGCAGAAAGCCCCTCCTTGCAGCAAATTAACCCTTCCTGTAATGATGGAATCTCCTCCGTGCCATCCTGTGGCCCCTTATGGAAGGACAAACATTCCTACCGACCTTGGATTTACTTGTTCCAAGACCAGTGAGGCCTCCCTAATGCTCCATATTCAGTCGGACTCCCCTTCTGCCCAATGTTGCTGTGACTTTAAGAGGAAAGGCCGTTGGTTCTGCAGCCCGGTTAATGGAGTCCAGTATTGGCAGTGCCATTACACCCGTTCCCATCGGTAACCCATTCACTCCCAGGCTGCATTCCCTATGCAACGGGCACGAGAGGTTGAGCTTTTCTAGAAATAGATTAACCCTTTATAAATGGACTCCAAGGGGTTAAACAATGAATAAATAATGAGAGAGGCGTGAAGTTCTTTCTACAAAAGAAACCACATTTTATTTGACAAATCGGGGCGGCTGAGAACCAAGAGTTCATGTACAATTCATGTGGAGCTGAGAGACACCGTGTAACAGGTAACATATTAACAAAACTGGGCAGGATTTGGTTAATCAGCAGAACCCCAAGATAAAAAGGCAACACATTTATGAAACAGTAGGGGGGGCACCGGTACCAGAATGCTTTGAGTGCAAGGAGCCAATCAGTACAGTAACTGCCCAACTAGAGAATAAAAAGCAAAAGGGACAGGGGTAAGGGGGCTTGGGGGGGCCCTCCCCACAGTACAAGGGTCCCTATGGGAGAACATAAAGACTGATATGTACCCATTGCTAACAACCAATTTCATTTTTAAAGGCCAACTCTGCCTACAGTGTAAGAATGCTAAAAACCCCCCCAAAAACCGCAGATTCCGCTTATCTGCAAATTCTCTATTCTTAAAAAAAAAAAAAAAAAAAAACACAAAAAAAACAAATCACCCCCTGAAAGCCACAGAGAAAGGTTCAAGCTTCCACAGCCAATGGAGAGGTAGATTTCAGACTAACAGACATTTCCCATAATGCACTGCCCGACAGTACGGACAGCGAGCGTCTCTAAACCAAATGGCACGAGTAGTCGTACAAATAGAACCTAGAACTGAACCCCCCCCCCCCACTGTCTAGGGCAGGTTGGCCTATACGATAGCATCCCAAGCGTTAGTGTTGAAGGATGCTGGGAGTTGTAGTACAGGACAGCTTAAGTACCATAGAGGACAGAGCAGAGGGCTAAGTAAAGGGAAAACCCGGCCAACCAGGTCGCTTATAGCAGAGTGAGCTCCGCCCCACTTTGTGTCACAAAAATCAGAAGACAGAAAACTAACGCGGAACATACAGAAACCATTAGGGACATGGAATGTTCACACGCGGTTATAAAAACAACCCAAGAAAGGGTTAATGGCTCATTAAATCATAAAAGGGGCAACTCAAAGAAGGAAGGGAGGATCCCAATCAAGAAAGAAACCGTCTAGACCCCCAGAAATAAGAAGAGACGCGGGCTCTGTCCTCCCCTATAAATACCAGAGAGGAATAAAAAGGAAATATGTGAGTGGCTGAAGAACTGGCCATTTAATTGGGCAAATAATGAGATTAAACAGAGGGAGGCTGTATAAAAACACATCACTCAGATACAAAAAGTCAGTCGGGGTCAGTCTCCTCGTAGGGTTAAAAGTACTTCGCTGAGTGGTTTATCTACGGTGCAGTCGTGGCCGGAGGTGCCATGGGAGGGGGTGTCGGGCCGTCCGTAGGGGGAGGAGCCGGCTGCGCCTGCGGCTGGGGTGGTGGGGGGCCGGGATCTGAAAGATAATGAGCAAAAGCTGCTTAACATTCAGCAAATAAAACCATTAGAATCATCAGGGTTCCGGGGGGACGGGTTCCGTCACTCAACCCGTTAGTAACAATAGGCAGCGGTGCCAGCTCTGCATATAGGGCAGCCCACCCAATGCACTGGCACAATGAGAAGGTAAGCTCCTCTGCCTAACTGCAAGTGCTGGGCAGGTTCTGCCATATGGGCATCACAGCCAGGCGACCGCTGGGAATAAGCAAATACTCTCATTGCCAACGATACGGATCATACAGTGGCTTGCAAAAGTATTCAGCCCCCTTGAACTTTTCCACATTTTGTCACATTACAGCCACAAACATGAATCAGTTTTATTGGAATTCCACGTGACCAATACAAAGTGGGGTACACGTGAGAAGTGGAAGGAAAATCATACATGATTCCAAACATTTTTTACAAATAAATAAGTGCAAAGTGGGGTGTGCGTAATTATTCAGCCCCCTGAGTCAATACTTTGTAGAACCCCCTTTTGCTGCAATTCCAGCTGCCAGGCTTTAGGGTTTGTCTCTACCAGCTTTGCCCATCTACAGACTGAAATCCTTGCCCATTCTTCTTTGCAAAACAGCTCCAGCTCAGTCAGATTAGATGGACAGCCTTTGGGAACAGCAGTTTCAGATTTTGCCACAAATTCTCCATTGGATTTAGATCTGGGCTGTGACTGGGCCATTCTAACACATGGATATGTTTGGGTTTAACCCATTGTTGCCCTGGCTTTATGTTTAGGGTCGTTGTCCTGCTGGAAGGGAACCTCCGCCCCAGTCTCAAGTCTTTTGCAGACTCCAAGAGGTTTTCTTCCAAGATTGCCCTGTATTTGGCTCCATCCATCTTCCCATCAACTCTGAGCAGCTCCCCTGTCCCTGCTGAAGAGAAGCCCCCCCAGAGCATGATGCTGCCCCCCCAAATGTGACAGTGGGGATGGTGGGTTCAGAGTGATGTGCAGGGTTAGTTTTCCGCCACACATAGCGTTTTGCATTTTGGCCAAAAAGTTCCATTTTGGTCTCATCTGACCAGAGCCCCTTCTCCCACATGTTTGCTGCAAACGGGACTTCTTATGGTTTTCTGTTAACAATGGCTTTCTTCTTGCCACTCTTCCATAAAGGCCAACTTTGTGCAGTGCCCGACTAATAGTTGCCTATGGACAGATTTCTCTGAGGCCGTCACAGAGCAGCTGTATTTGTACTGACATTAGATTACACACAGGGGCACTCTATTTAGTCATTAGCACTCATCAGGCAATGTGTATGGGCAACTGACTGCACTCAGACCAAAGGGGGCTGAATAATTACACACACCCCACTTTGCACTTATTTATAAAAAATGTTTGGAATCATGTATGATTTTCGTTCCACTTCTCACGTGTACCCCACGTGGCTGTAATGTGACAAAATGTGGAAAAGTTCAAGGGGGCCCAATACTTTTGCAAGCCACTGTAGTGCCGGCTCATTCGCCGAGTCTTGAAACAATGTACCGGAAACCCAGCTTTTCCCTTCCCACAATCCTACACACACTTAAGGTCCCCATACACGTTAAGTGAGCGAATTTTCACCCGAAATCCCCACCTACGGGTGGGGGATATCGGGGAGCATGTAGGCTAATTCGTTCATTTGGTCCTGGGGCCAAACTATCTAATTATATTGGCGGCAGTGGGGCAGTCTGTTTGGGGACCGCATCAACGAGCCGATGCAGTCCCCGATCCGACTGAATTTTCTAACCTGCCCGATCGATATCTGCCCAATTTCAGGCCCCTCGTTCCTGCCCCTACACGGGCCGATAAGCTGCCGAGTCGGTCCAAGGGACCCATATCTGCAGCTACAATCGGCCCGTGTATGGGGGCCTTTATTCTCAGGTCCCATCATAATACTTTCAAAATAACCTTAAAACCAGTGAAAATGAGGAATGAAGGTTTCCTGTAAAAAGAAAATACAGAGAATCCAGGATCCAGTTCAGGATTTGGCCGTGTTAGTGTCTCTGGTGGAACTGAATCCGAATCCAAATCATGTGACTGTCACCGAAACAAGGAAGATATACATTTCTCACCCTCCTTGTCCCGATTTACATTAGGGATGCACCAAATCTACTTGTTTCGAATTCGGCTGAACCCGGAATCCTTTGTAAATGATTCGGCCGAACACTGAACTGAATCCCAATTAGGCTACGGACAGGGTAACCGTTTCAGCTTGTGTGTGTACAGGACAGAAAATCACATGGTTTTTATCATTCAGTTCAGCCAGGAGCGTGGATTTGGGGGCGAATCCAAATCCTACCGAAAAAGGCCGAATCATGGATATAATTTACATATGCAGATTGAGATTCGGTTCAGTATTCGCCCAAAACTTAGTGGATGTGGTGCATCCCTATTGCCTGTAATTACATTTTCACCGATTAGGCAAGATTGTTTTTGGGTTTCTAACCCCTGTAACAGAAATGTGTAATGGGTGGAGCTCAGGGTCGGACGGGGGGGGGGGGGGGGGGGGGTGAAGGGCCCACCGGGGCTCCTGTCCCAGGGGCCCTGCAGGTGCCCCCACCTCAGCTCATCCCCTGACCCCCCCCCCTCCCCCACAGGGGCCCCCCACCCAACTTCCTCCCCCTAATGCGTAAATTTGACGCGTCAGGGGAGAAGCGGTCGGGAGGGAGAGCGCCGGCAAGGGTCGGGTCTGTGCCGCCGGGGCCCAATGGGATTTTTCCCGGTGTCCCGGCGGTCCAGTCTGACCCTGGTGGAGCTTCTTGGCACCACCCCTTATTTTAAAGGTTATTTGCCCACAATCCGTTGCAGACAGGTCGGCTCACCATGTAACCAATGACGTCTCTTCACACAGACAGAGGAACGCTGCTAGTGGTTTGTAGCGGAGATGGTTGCTGTAATGATGGATTTACGCTACACACTAGACAATGAATGATATTTAGGAGGTTACGAAGGGTTAATAATAATGGAAGCCGTTGAGGTGAGTGCAAGCGGTGAGGAAGCACAAGCAAGCGGCGGGGATGTTACACTGCCAGAGAGTTAGAGAAATCAGTAAGCTTACACATGCCATTAGGTGCCATGGGTGGGCGGGATGCCATCATACTGCCGGGGGGCAGAGCAGCCATACCAGAAGGGGGCGGCGGGTGAGGCCCACTAGGTGGAAGAATATTAGGCATCATGCGGCCTGGCATGGGAGGTCCAGTCATCATGGAACTTGGCCCCGGCATCTGACCTGTAAGAGAGCTGCAGTTATACTTCATGCTTGGGGAGTCGTAACCCACAGTGCAGAGCCACAGGCAAAGCAGAGCGCCCGGCCCGACAGAAACACGTAAATACGTGAAAAGAGTGAGGCACAAGTTAATAGGTTACAGGCAGTTCAGGCTGGAACCCACCGGATACAGAATCTGATCTGTTACTGATCCGACAGCTGCCGGGCACATAAACCCAGCACCAGGTGACATGCCATTTATTTAAAGGGAAACTATACCCCATAAACCAGCTCATATGTAAACCCTGCTTCATCTAAATAAACCATTTTCATAAAAATATACTTTAGTAGTATGTGCCATTGGGTAATCCTAAATAGGAAACTGCCATTTTAGGTACTAAGGGCCGCCCCCTGGGATCATAGGAGTCACAGTGCACACAAACAAGCCAAGGCACACATACATGCTAGGCCCCATCAGCCAATGAATGGGCAGAGTTCTGCCTTTTGCTCCCACACTACTTCCTGTTACAGTTAGAGCTGCATCACTTCCTGTCAGCTGATCTCTGAGGGAGCACACAGCCCATCACTAAATGGCGGCTCAAGGGAAAGGATGTAAAAGGGCAATATTTACTGATATATATATTCCAGTTTGGGGAGATTCTTTAATAGATCACTTAAACTGTTGGTTACATATTCATTCTGGGGGTTAGTTTCCCTTTAAGGTTTCACACAGGGCAGCTTAGCCAGCGTGCATAATTTCCCATTTCCGCCCAGGAAGCAGCAGCACCGCAGTAAAAATGTCAAATACTCTGCTGCGAGAAATCAAGCGCCTGTCATGCCGAGTTCTCGTCAGCGAGAGGACGGGAGCGATGAAGCGTTACGGCAGCCGGCACGGAGGAGTGGGGTGAGCACCCAGCGCCTATGGGAAGCCGCCTTTAGCCACGGCCCAGTGCGCTCGTTAGCAGGAGAGGCAAAGCCAAAAGAATTATGATAACCCCATTTATCAGAAATTTCCCATATGCCTTGATAATTTGTGTTTATTATACTAAAGGGTAACTGAACCATTCATAACCCACTGAACGGATTAGGCCCAATATCAGAAACCTTAGTGTAATGTGCCCCAGTTACCTGCCCAAGTCAGCGCTACAGGAAAAGAAAATACCCTTGCCTGGCTGTGAGGTGTGAGGAGGAGGCATCTGATGGTGAACCCCGTATGGAGGAGGCTGCTGCGGTTGGTGGCCCATCATTCCGGGAAGGCTCGGTGCTCCTACATGAGCCATGTTGGGCCCTGCAGACCCGCCTTGGGCGTTCTGGTGTTGCTGCTGCTGTTGCTGTTGCTGCTGTTCCAGTTGCTGTCTGGCTCTCATCTCGGCATATTTCAGCTGCTCCATGTGGAAGTTCTGACGCTCGTTGAGGAGCTGCTGCCTCTGTTGTTCCAGCTGCAACAAAGAAAGCGATTGGTTAAGCAGAGTCATGGGTTGGGGGGGGTCCTGATTGTGTCCCCTAACAAGGACCAATCATTTGCGGAACTAAGCATGAACACGACATCACCCATACCTGTTCTAAATGTATTTAAAAATCTGAGCTGTCAATCATATATTGCTTGCCCCGCCTCTATGCTGGAGGCATAGAGGCAGGGCAGGCAATATATGATTGTAATTAAAAATCTGAGCTGCCAATCATATATAGGAAGTGCTTTTACTTTCCAATATGATCGACAGCTCATATTTTTAAATACATTTAGAACAGGAATGGGTGATAGGAAGTGCTTAATGGAAAGTAAAAGCACTTCCTATCAAAAAACACTTCCTATGCTGGAGGTATAGAGGCGGGGGCAGGCAATATATGATTGGCAGCTCAGATTTTTAAATACATTTTTAAAACAGGAATGGGTGATAGGAAGTGCATAATGGAAAGTAAAAGCACTTCCTATCAAAAAGCACCATCTAGGTGATATCTTGGAAGTGCTTAATGGAAAGTAAAAGTAATTAAAAATCTGAGCTGTCAATTACTTTTACTTTCCATTAAGCACTTCCTAGATATCACCTAGATGGCAAATGCCATTTTTTGGGGGGGGGGGGGGGATACAAAGCTTTGCCTTAATAACAGTGAATACAAAATGGCTGCTGGCTGTGACTGTAAATTCCAAGACTGAAGGGAACAATAATAATAATAATGTATACAGTGTAAGTAAAGATTATTATACTCAACTAACCTGAGAAAAGTATTTGGAATTATTTCTTAGGGTGACAGGTCCCTCAGTGTCGCTTTTACACAGGGATATGTGTTTGCGTAATGCCACATATGAAAGTAATGTGTGAAATGCCCGAGCGAGGGACCCCACTGGCCGTTTATCTCATGAGAAGCCATAAGCCGGGTTCCTAATGTCCCCTGAATACAAACAGCTGGGTACTGATCTAGCACCCTCCCCCTCCCCCCCAACCCACCGCCTTATTCAGTACAGACATTGTCTGAGCTTCTAAACCCAAACTCTGCCCGGAGGGAACAGCACAAAACGCGTAGGATGAAACTGGCATGGCAACTCGACTGCAGCCTGTCTAAAGCAATCAGTGGCGACAAACGTGGCACCGCGGTTCTGCACCCTATGGGCATTGCTAAAATTGGAGAGAGTCATAAGGGCATCGACAACAGCAGGAAACACATCACAACATGTTAATGGAATCTGACCAAAGCGCAGATATTCTCAGCTTACACAGAAGATATAAACTTGAGGGTCTTATTGTGTGAAAAACAATATTGTGCCAATGAATTGTACTCATCTAAATACAGAAGGAATGGGCTTTAAACGGTAGTTTGATTTGTTGAAAATTTCTCGAAAAACCCCACTAGCCCTGCCCACTTCCTGCTGCCTCCTTTCCCAGGCTGTGCAGGGGGGCTGGAGGCACTGTAGGATAGGAACCAATCAGCAGCTAGGCTGACCTGATAGGGAACTGAAGCCTGTTTGTGCTTGTGTGACTGCAGGGCTGTGATTGGCTCTCCCCCTCCTACTGTGCTTCTGGCAGGGACCGTTAGAACACGCCCACCCCTCATTTGAAACCCAGACAGGGACCTGAGAGGATCTATAGCAATGATCCCCAACCAGTGGCTCAGGGGTAACATGTTGCTCCCCAACCCCTTGGATGTTGCTCTCAGTGCCCCCAAACCAGGGAGTTATTTTTGAATTCCTGACTTGGGGGCAAGTTTTGGTTGAATATAAACAAGATTTCCTACCAAATAAAGCCCCTGTAAGCCGATAGGGCGCATAGGTGCCCCTAATAGCCAATCACAGCCCTTATTTGGCTCCTCCATGAACATATGGAGCTTGTGTTGCTCCCCAAGTCTTTTTACTTTTGACTGTGGCTCATGAGCAAGAAAGGTTGGGGACCCCTGATCTACAGGGAGCTCCAATAAAGGGGCCATTGTTACAGATAGGGTTAATGTTTAGCCCAAAGGGAAACCAGCACCGTATATTATTCATAATTGCCTACAGGGTTAGGGTTTTTTTTTTCCGTTTATCCTATACGTCACCTTCTCTGGGTGAGGACAACAATGCAAGTGAAGGTTTCTTATATAATTCAAGCAAAAACTAAAGAAAATAATGGTATTTGTTGCTCTTTAGCAGTTAGAATACAGCAAAACCCTGATTGGTTACTAGGGAAAGGGCCAAGCTTGCATTATGTAACAGTGTAAGCCCAATGGAATCCGCCACTAATACTCACTGCTTCCTTTTCTCTGTCCATGATGGTCTCAAGTTCTTCAAAATGCCTCAGCTTGATCTCCAGCTTCTTCATCTGAGTTTCTACTAACAAAGCCACCAGGGACTTGATCTTACGTTCCTCCACTGCTGCCAGATGCTGTGGGGAGGCCAAAAACAAGCGGCTGAAGTGATATCGCTAATAAGCCGGGCAATTATTAACCAAGACATATTGAGTATTTGATATTAAAGGGATACAGGTCTGCCAATGAAAAGCAGATCAGAGATTAGAATGGGGCTAAATATGAGGCACCGACCTTGGCCTTTGTGGCCGCAGAAGCCAAAGCAGCGGCCGCAGCCATTGCCACATTAGCCTCGGAGAGATCGTTCTCTGCTTTCTTCTTTGCAGGGTCGGCTTCCTTCGTGGATTCATTCTCTTTGTCTTCAGTGTCTTCCTCTGAGGGAAAGCAAATTAGAAACAGTTACTGGGCGCAATGAGCTACACATCTCCCAGGGCTCCGGAGAGCAGGCATATAAGTAAACCAGTGCTGAAGTGTAAAAATGATGATGAATATGTTAAGTCTATGTTTAAAGGGATACTGTCATGGGAAAACATATTTGTTACAAATAGTTAACAGAGCTTCTCCGGCAGAATCCTTCATTGTAATCTGTTTATCCCATGGGGTTAGCCATATTCTTCATTTCCCAGGGTGCCACAGCCATGTGACCTGTGCTCTGATAAACTTCACTCACACTTTTCTGCAGTGCTGCAAGTTGGAGTGATATCCCCCCTCCCCCCCCAGCAGCCAATCAGCAGAACAATGGGAAGGGAGCAAGATAGCAGCTCCCAGTAGGTATCAGAATAGCACTCAATAGTAAGAAATCCAAGTCCGGCTTGGGACTCCTCCAGTTACATGGGAGTAGGAGAAACAATAGGTTAGCTGAAAGCAGTTCTAATGTGTAGCGCTGGCTGAAAGCTCAGACTCAGGCACAAGGCACTGAGATGGCGCCTACACACCAATATTACAGCTACAAATACATTTGTTGGTACAAGAATAAAAGGTTAAATGGCAGAGGGAATTATTTGCTGTGTAACAGTGTCATTTAGAAATAAAAAGTGCCCCATAAATATCATGGCAGCATCTGTATATGATGTCGGACTTTGATATTCTGAGAATTTGCAATGGGTGTTTTAGTTATTTGCTTTTTGTTCAGCAGCTCTTCATTTGGTATTTTAGCAGCTATCTGGTTGCTAGTATCTTATTGACCCTAGCAATCAGGCAGTGGTTTAAAAAAAAAAAAAAAAAAAAAGATGGGAAAATGAATAGTTTGTAGGAATAGGATATTCTATAACATACTAAAAGTTAACAGAAAGTGATACTGACCCCAAAAAACTCTTTTTAAAAGGTAAACCACCCCTTTAACATAAATAGGCCCAAGCTTTCAATACAGATAATGTTTTATGTGGAAAGGGCAATGTTTATGCAGCTGAAACCCTAAAAGCTCTGTTTGCGAGTCTCTAATTACCCGCAGCTTTCTCTTTATCTGCAGGCTCAGCATCCTCTTCCGCCGGCTTCTTCTCCACTTCGGGTTTCTCGCTGCTCTCCGCATCACTTTCCTTTTCAATTTTAACCTCATTCTGTCAACACACAGGGAAAATCATATCTGTGTACAAGACCCTATCAGAGGCAGAAAGCTACACAGATTGAAGCAGATATGGGCTCTGACAAACACATCCTAGCCTAGTGCTGGTTTGGGATTGAAGGGTTTCACTTTTTTGTATCATAAGATTGTTCTTAACCCTATAATGGGCAGAAAGAAAAATTTAAATTTTACTGCATTTAAGGGAACATGGGTTACAACAAATCATCTAGTGCCGGGTTATTGGGTTTGGTTTTTATATTACAATCTGTAATGGCCAAACTGTAGCACCCTGCCTTGCTATCTCAGCTACTAAAAGCATGTCAACCCCCAAAATAAGTTTTTGCCTGATAAAAGAAAACATAATTCTAAAGAAACTTTCTAATATTAATTAATTTAAAATTTTCAGTGCTTTGAACGTTATATGTAAATGTAATTGCTATTGAAAGCAGCATTTGCTGAACTCCTGCTTGTTACTTTTTAAACAATATTGCAAAGGTCAGTCTCCTCCAGGTCTGTCAGGCTGCTGCCTTGTGTTACACTGTTTCAGGGGTCAGTCTCCCCCAGCGAGTCAGGTCTGTCAGGCTGCTGCCTTGTGTTACACTGTTTCAGGGGTCAGTCTCCCCCAGCGAGTCAGGTCTGTCAGGCTGCTGCCTTGTGTTACACTGTTTCAGGGGTCAGTCTCCCCCAGCGAGTCAGGTCTGTCAGGCTGCTGCCTTGTGTTACAGTGTTTCAGGGGTCAGTCTCCCCCAGCGAGTCAGGTCTGTCAGGCTGCTGCCTTGTGTTACAGTGTTTCAGGGGTCAGTCTCCCCCAGCGAGTCAGGTCTGTCAGGCTGCTGCCTTGTGTTACAGTGTTTCAGGGGTCAGTCTCCCCCAGCGAGTCAGGTCTGTCAGGCTGCTGCCTTGTGTTACAGTGTTTCAGGGGTCAGTCTCCCCCAGCGAGTCAGGTCTGTCAGGCTGCTGCCTTGTGTTACAGTGTTTCAGGGGTCAGTCTCCCCCAGCGAGTCAGGTCTGTCAGGCTGCTGCCTTGTGTTACAGTGTTTCAGGGGTCAGTCTCCCCCAGCGAGTCAGGTCTGTCAGGCTGCTGCCTTGTGTTACAGTGTTTCAGGGGTCAGTCTCCCCCAGCGAGTCAGGTCTGTCAGGCTGCTGCCTTGTGTTACACTGTTTCAGGCAGAGCCCCCAATACAGGGAATAGAAAGGGACAGGCAAACACTGCTTCTAATAGCAATTATATGTACAAATAAATAAAAATAATATTATAAACTTGTAATGATTGTATATTGCAAAGTTGCTTAGAATTGTGTTTTCTTTTATTAGGCAAAAAATAATTTTCTATTCTATTTTTTCAAGTACCATCCCGCTGTACACATTAAGAGAAGACTATGGGGAGAGAGCATAATGGCAATGACATTGTTTGGATGGTGCCCCTTATAGCAATAACAACTGTCACTGCCAACACAACTGGAAAGGGGGATGGAAAAAAACCCGCAAACTACCTTTTCCCAACGTGTAGTTCTCACATCACTTACAGTCACTTTCTCCTGCTGTGCAGGTTCAGCTGTTTCAGTCTCCATCTTTTCCTCTTCAGGGGCATCGGCTGCAGGGAACAAAGACATATTAGGCTTATTATTTGGTCCCAGTTCATGCCTAAACTCATAACTATATGGTGATGAGAGGAACCAATGCCCTGCTACTTTGCTTCCAGCATCTGAATTCTTCTACCACAAAATATGTTTTCTTAAATGTGTAAATTGGTACAACTAAGCCTTTAAAAAACAAACAAGAGCACTGGGACACAATATAAGAGCAAGCTTGGGTCTGTTATAATAAAAATGTGTAACAGAAAACTTTATCCCAAGTAAGATATAATTACCCCTTATTGGGGGCAGAACTGCCCTATTGGGTTTATTTAATGGTTAAATGATTCCCTTTTCTCTGTAATAATAAAACAGTACCTGTACTTGATCCCAACTAAGATATAATTACCCCTTATTGGGGGCAGAACAGCCCTATTGGGTTTATTTAATGGTTAAATGATTCCCTTTTCTCTGTAATAATAAAACAGTACCTGTACTTGATCCCAACTAAGATATAATTACCCCTTATTGGGGGCAGAACAGCCCTATTGGGTTTATTTCATGGTTAAATGATTCCCTTTTCTCTGTAATAATAAAACAGTACCTGTACTTGATCCCAACTAAGATATAATTACCCCTTATTGGGGGCAGAACAGCCCTATTGGGTTTATTTCATGGTTAAATGATTCCCTTTTCTCTGTAATAATAAAACAGTACCTGTACTTGATCCCAACTAAGATATAATTACCCCTTATTGGGGGCAGAACAGCCCTATTGGGTTTATTTCATGGTTAAATGATTCCCTTTTCTCTGTAATAATAAAACAGTACCTGTACTTGATCCCAACTAAGATATAATTACCCCTTATTGGGGGCAGAATACCCCTATTAGGTTTATTTCATGGTTAAATGAGCAGACTTAATGTATGGAGATCCAAATTACAGGAAGATCCCTTATCCAGAAAATCCCAGGTCCCAAGCAGTCTGGATAACAGGAACTGTATTATGAACTACTGCCCTGCACCATATACAAGAAACCAACATATGTGTAAATAAGTTGTTTACACAAACTCTCTGCACATCTCCAATGCCCCCAATGCCACTAAGCTTACATATGATGAAGGCACTATCTGGGCTATTCCCTGCCAAATGGCCATCAAAACCCACTATTTTGGGAAGGGTATATGGCTCAAGGCTGACCCCACTGGCCAGATGGTGTAACTGCGGGAATACATCCGTGTATACAAATATGTTTGTTTAACTAGAATTTCTCTGGATAATGGCTTCTTTATGAAGATCAGCTTACAGTAATTAATGCTGAGGTGTTAATTACTGCAATAGTACAGATCTAAAGTTACAGTTAGAGGTGGTTTCCTCATGAAAATCTTTGGCACCAACTCACAAGGCTTCTCTTGCTTCTCTGGCTCCTCCGGCCCAGTGCCCGCTATACAGCTACTTTCCAAGCCAAACGTTGGATCCACTTTCCCAAGAGCTTTGGCTGCTTCTTGCACTTTTTTGATGTGAGCCTCCACCAGCTCCAGCGGCACTTCCTCCCGCACCCGGGAAAACTCCTCTGTTGGTAGAAGTCATATCAGGGAATCAAGAGGAGAGACAGCAGATGGAAGAGAACAGCTTAAGACAAATTAAATGCTTTTGCCTGTAACTAAATAGTATTTCAGGTGTGTTTTCATGTTGTGTACCAAAAAAATCTCTCAAATGGCCAATGATCACAGAAATATATACACACACACCAGTACTAGGTGCTAAATTGACCTTTATGATTAGGAGACAGCAGTTGGCAGCAGAGCTGCTGCCCGCTAAAAGACTGAGGGGTATATTTATCATACTGTGTAAAAAATGGAGTAAAACATTACTGGTGTTGCTTATTGCAGCCAATCAGATGCTTTGTTTAGGTTTTCCAACTGTTGAAATCTAATTGCCCTGGGCAACATCACCGTTAATGCTTTACTCCACTTTATACACAGCGTGATAAGTTTACCCCTATGTATTGCATGATACAATGACTTCCCCTACTAACAATCAGAATCAGACTGACCTTGTTGCACAGTGATTAATCCTAGCACTCAGCAGCTACGCAATAAACATGATGTACCTAAAGCAGCTTTAGCAGCGGCCGCTGCCACTCTCGGATCCACCACGGAAGCAAGAAAGGCCACGGTACTCATAACAGGGTTGCCCGACTGGCTGAATGGAACAGGCTGGTAGGCCAGAGGTCCCAGAGAGGAGTCTGAATTCTCCAGGTAGGGATCTTCGATAGGAAGCCTGAGGAAGTGTAGGATGCATTCGTCCTGAGTGCGGCTTCCAACGTGCTCGGACACTTTGTTCCAGTCGTCTTTGTACATCTCCAGGGCCTGGAAACAAAGATAAACCATTAAAAAGGGGATAAATACATTTCAGTTTGGAATAAAGCTTAGCTGTATATACAGTGGTTATCCATACCCCACTAACTGTACCTGCTCTCTTTCAGCTTGCTGGGCCTCCCTTCCATATACTTTAGTGCAAGAAAATATAACAATGAAGGGTTAATGCTCCTTTGGGTTAACCCTTACTTTGGAAATCACTCCGTATTAATCCTGAGCCCACCAACATTACCCCATAATACCCATTATACCCATTGCACTGACTGTTTAGGGAATGCATAGAAGGCCCAATACATATACACTACTAACAATGGACCACTTTAGCCAGCTACAGTCAGTGGCACTGAGAAGGGCTATGTCAGAACATAAGAATAATAAATCCCATGCAGATATGAGAGTTCTTATAGGATTAATAGGTCAGGGCCTTTTAAAATCACAATTTAAAAAAAAAAAAAAAAAAATTTTATTGAGAGTTTTGTTTAACATAGAGAGAAAAAAGAAGGATTAAATCACTATTTATTTGCACTCTCTCCAACAAATCAGCAGCAAACTAACGGCTCAGTTATGCGTTTTTCCTTATTTTTTCCGACACCATCAGTTCATTGTCTTATGGATATATAATTGTCACTGTCACTAACTAATCACAGCTTACAAATATGCAAATCTCTGCTTTCATGGAGCCCAATGTAACCGTTTCTGTACATGACAAATGCATTTATTGACCTCAGTGACGGGGCCCATTAGCCGATAAAGCTTTTCAACCGCTGCACAAACGGAGTTACTATGCAGATTGCAGGCCTTTGGTCGACAGTTACATCTATTATAAACACAATAGCGGGGCAGGCGGACAGGAAGTAATGGCATTGTTGGAAGGTCTCCCAGACTTGTCATGGGCACCGTGTAATTATCATTGCCCTGACAGACTACAATGCGGGGGCACGGATTAAATGGAAATCTTCTGAGGAAAATTAAAAGGGGAACCAGGCACAATGCAGCCGCTCCCAGTTGGTCTGATAAAGGCCAACCCTGCTGTTCTAATAAATCAAATTCCTCTCCTGGGCTTTGTTAGCAGCAAACTGCCTGTCAGAAGGCAGACGGCAGTAAAAACATGTACCAGTATGTTATAGATTGGGTATTTCTTAGCAACTTTTCAATTGATCTTCAAGTTTCTGAAATATTTGCTTTTTTCTTTTAACTTTTTCCAGCTATCAAATGGGGTAAATCACCACAAAAGACAAAAAAAAACACTATTGTTGTGAGGCTACAGTTTTATTGCCATTGTTATATTTTATTACTTTTCTTTCTATTGAGGTTCTTTCCTATTCATATTACAATGTCTCACTCACACTGCTGATTAGTTGCTAGGGTAATTTGAACCCTAGCAAGCAGCTAGCTAGTGAAACAATTAAAAAAAAAAAAAAAACTAATAAAAAAATGAACACCAATTGCTAATTGTTTCAGAATATCACCCTCTGTCATAATAAAAAGTTAATGTAAAGGTGAACTACCCATTTAAGATTCTAATTTCTATTACAAAAGGCAATTATCAAACTCACCTCTAGGAGCAGCAGAGTCTCCTGTTCGGTCCATTCCCTTCCAGCACTGGCAGCTTTACTCTAAACGCAAAACAAAAATACATTCAGAAATTCAATCATTTATATTCTATAGGATCAAAACATTTGTACAAACACCAAGAGCTACAAAGCAATAAAAAAATCTGACAGGCTACTAATTTCACCCAGTTAAATTCTTGACCCATTTTTACACTAGCCAGTACTTCTTTATTAAAGTCTTAAAGTATGAAATAGGCCGATGATGCTTCCTACCTTTGCTAAAGTCTTCTTCGAATAGATATCTGTCCGTAAGCCAAAGTTTTGCAAGTCTGTTGGCTTCTCTTTCATTTTTTCTGGGAAATTCAGCATCTGCTGAGCAGGGGGTACCTGAGTTGGCAAACGAAATACAGGTTAGCTGTGCTAGACAAAGTACACTCCCCGCACTCTGGCATGATAAAGCACATACCTGTGGAGTCCTCATATGCAGAGGTACCAGCCCAGAGGGGGTATCAGCCAGCACGTTGAAGTGAGGAGTTGGTGGTGGGCCCATTGCCATAGGTCGTGAATCTGCATCCACTTGGTAATTAACAAGACCCCACTGCTCTAGAAACGCATGCACCCTGTCACAGATCAAAAAGCACATCAAGCACTGCCATGTGATTCTCTTTTTACTGAAAAACCACACCTATATGTTTCAACTGACCTCATCACTGCACAGACATCTCCACTGAGGTTCCTCCGGCAAGCTGTGCTTGTCAGATACTCCTGTGGGTTCAGCCGATACGTGTCTATCATAAAGTTTCGGTAGGCCAGGTATCTGGAAGAGCCAATGGTGCATTATGTTACATGCAGACAGAACAGATATAATAGAAAAATAAATGTTACACTACAGCATGTGTCCCCCCATGGTACTGGTCCCCTTAGAAGGGGACCAAGAAGTGGATTGGTGCCCTAGGCTGAAAGTCAAACAGAGGTTGAGTGCATATTTGTGCCCTGTAGTTACAGGGAAGTACACGGCTAAAGCTGGCCATATATGCCCAGTATATATAGAAATATCTATATATTGCCCAATTTTGACCAAGCTGCCTGATAAGATAGGTATTGCGGAGGTGCAACATTTTGGGGCAAAACAACCCCTTTATTAAGCAATTGCTCCGAGTGATATTGCTTTCTATTTTTGAATTGTTTGGGAGGGTGCTGATCCCTCCAGCATTGTGCACGAGCCTCTAATGTTTGGAGTGCTAGGGTAGCACCCACCAGAAACCATATTTGGGCTCATAACTGAAATAAATGTAATGCACTCACATCTCTGGTGTCTTTGATTTATTCTTTCCATTGAAAAACTCCGGAAGGGCTCGGCGCTCGATCACGTGAATGCTGAAATAAAAGCACAGAATGTCTTATGGATGTTCAAATACAATCAAAACCCACCACCAGGTACCAAAGGTGGATAAAGTATGATATTCCCTCAAAGGTATGTCCAGTTAAGATGAAAATGACCCCACCTGAATCAGCTCATCTGGATTCAGTCACCCGGAGGAAAGTTTGTCACAAAGTAATTTTTGATATAGACAGCTTAGATTCAGGCAGTGGATGGGACAGCCAAGGTGCTGAGTTAAAAGCAGAGTGAGTGTTCCACTGCACTGATCCAGTGGCTCACAAGCTGTGGGGCTGGCGTAGCAGCAAGGGAGCTAAGCCCGAAGGCCAGTTAGGGTGAGATCTGAGGAGAACACCCATTGCTCTCCTAGTTACAGTCGAAAACCCAGTTTAGAGGTCTTGTTTAAGTGAAATTTGGGATGAAAACTTGCTGGCCTAGATATTCTTGAAACTATGGTAAATATGACAATGTTTTCCAATATCAGTAACCTTGTCAGCACTGAGGGGGGAGGGGGGCTTAAACTTAAACTGAAGAATTTGTATAAAGCAAACTGGTGGAGAAAGTGCTCCCTCTAGTGTCCAGAGCTCCCACAAACTACGTCATACTTCCCATACATAGGTCAGTTTAAAGTGGGAGCCAATGTCACCTTCCCAGAAGGGAGCAGCCCAGGAACAGGAGGTATAGTGGAACCAAAAGGAACAGTACACAGAGGGGCTGCCTCTTTACCATGGATATTTTAAAAAAAAATAAAAACTTGTCCTTCACTTGCATCTGTACCTGTTATAGTCGAACCAAGCTGCATAGCTTGGAATGATTATGTGGTTTGTCTGCTCAGTCACATTATCTTCACCATTGTCCATCATTCTGCTCTGATCTCCCCTGCTGGGGTCTTCATCTTCCTGGAAATGTAGGAATGATGGACAGTCAATGACTGCAACCCTATATTAAACGTGCTTTACACAAACTGTACAAGTATATTTTTACAAAGTTATGTAAGAACCTAAACATCACAGTCCCGTGTATCCAGTTAAAGAAATTTTTGGCATCTAAGTGTAATTTATTATTTTATTGTGCTGCATAGAAATTTTTTTGGGATGCTTTTCAGATACATTACCTTTCCACTAGCAGCAACTGTCTCTTCCTCCTGCTCATCTGCCATTAGAAAAAAAAAAGTTATTTTACTGCAAGAATAAAGCAATTGGTACAACTCCATATCGATGTATACATATATATCTTATAATATATATCCTGTATGTCAAGCAGACTATTGGAGAGTGTCCATTCTCCCAGCTGGCAAAGCTTTACAACCATAGTCCCTAAATGTCAGGCAAGGAAGAAAAAAAAAAATGTACAAGAAATCCACAAAATGTTTTTGAGGCTGTAGAGTTGAGTAATATTGCTCTGAGAGTTAGGCCTGGCAGGAGTCCAGCACTTGATTTAGCATATCATCAAATACCCCAAAGTACTTATTAAATGTTTGCTTGATTTTGCCAGGGGCACTAATGGCCCACTTAATCCCATTAAAATAAATAACTGGAAAAAAAGGAGCTTTTTCCACAATTTACTTGCCTAAAGGAGCATGAGTAAAATTAGCATTCCAGTATGAATGAAGGAGATACTTACCAAGGTCTGCAACTACTCCTCCCTTTACAGGTGTGTGCTCACTGTCCTTCTTTGGGTTTACTAAAAAGACAAAATAAGGGGCAAAATAAAGATCATACATTTCAGAATCATTTATAGAAGAAAATAAACCTTGTGCCCTGAAACAAATCATTGTATTCACAGGACAGGCAGAATGCAGCCACAAGAAGCTTCCTTTGGTTGCCTATAAAGTCAAACTATTGAGAACATCTGAAGGATTCTTAGGGCTTTGCTAAGGTGTCTCTTCAAGTCCTCGTCTGTTTGGGCTCAAACAAACCAGTAATGTGAAGGGCAGTATAAGGTATTCTATACCACATCTATACTAAACAAGCAGAAAATATTTTCTAGAATGCAGACTAAGTGAAAGCAGATCGGCTACCTTCCAACCCTTACAACTCACCATTTTTTGGGAGCAACACTTCTTCCATGTTTGGGACTGGCGTTGGGTCCTCCATATCCTTTGTAAGATCCTCCTGCTCGTCATCCTCCTTCTGTCCTCTCCGCTTACCATACAGACCGCCCGGGCTGATGAACGAGAGTGAAAACACAGTAAATGACTTTCAACAAACCGATCTAAACAATGGTAAAACAAGCAGCGTTTAATCCCTGTAGGGCTTTTAGAGCAAGCAAATCAATTCTGTAATTAGGTACAATGCTGCCAGAGGCTAGAGCTGCAGTCACTAAAGGCTGCCAAGGGCTCTAAGAAGACAGCAAACCATATAAAAAAAATAAAAAGTAATTGTAGACGATACGACTGCACCTGCTCCCCTCCCTCCCACACCTTGCCGGCAGGAAAATCCCCTGTCGTTTTGCCCCAATACTCAGGTTTAAAGCTGCACATTAATGTATGTACATACCCTTTCTTGCCTGATTTCTTTCTAGATTCAGCTGCTGGAGGAGAAGGAGAGCGCTTTCTCTTTTTAGCGCTTCCAACAGCCTTTTTCTCCTTCCTCTCGGGACTGCGCACAGCCTAGAGAAACAAGTAGATAAATCATTTGCTCCTTGCAGTGTCAGTGTTCTAACACAGATGCACTTCTACCAAAATGGGTATCATTTATATGTTGGCAGTGGAATAAAAGCACAGGGACCAATGTATTTATTTGCAAGTATTTTTTATTAGGGTAGAAGTAAGGGGCTAATTCACTGCACTGCTGGGTAACTATTTCCATGTAGCCGAACATATTCCATACAGACTACTGTAACACATTGCTGTGTACTACTTTTTCTTTTTTATACTCCCCTTACTCTGTGCTCATACACAAACTACTAATTATTCACTTCACATCCACACTGCTTACCTTACCATGTCTAGCTTCCTCTCTCTTTGCTCTCCTGAGCAGGGACTTTAACAAGTGCATATTGTTTAGGGACAGTTATTTTACAGTTTATTCTAGTGAAATGTTTGTATAAATAAACTGTTGTCTTGTATTATTTTATCCCCTCATACTAAAGTGCAGAGGGACACATTCATCTCTCTGCCTGGAAGCTGGATTTAAACAGATAAGCAATAGCTGGAGAATGGGGACTGAGTTATCCTGTAGAAAGGTCTTTTGATATAACAAAAGTAAAAATAAAATTTTATAATTAGGGATGCACCAAACCCAGTTTTCAGGTTCGGCCGAACCCCCGAATCCATTCCAAACCGAACTGAATCCTGGATTCGGTACATCCCTATTTATAATAAAGGTCTTTAATAATAAGTACTACATTGGAATCACCCCCAGCTTACCTCTTCATTCTTTAAAGAGATCCTTTGGCGGAAATTAGCCACCTTCTTGTTTTCATCAACCTCATAGTCTTCCTCGTTCATCCATTCATTAAATACATCAGTATCCATGACCCACTTTGCATGAACCTGAAAGTGAAAATAATTTCAAATGTATGTATTTTACCACATCCTTGTCTACCATAGAGCAAAGGCTTAGGTTAAAGACCCAATTAAAACCCTACTTAAATTGATTTTAATAACGCACTGCTTTCTAAGACATTAACGCTTCATGTTTCATATATTTTGGTATAAACATTTAACAGCATTGCAAAAATCAAAACTGGCATATTTCAATCAACAATACTGCTTACTTTCCATGGTTTTTCTGGAATGGGTGCATCTTCCACATCTGCATCTAAATCTGAAGCAGGAATCCAGGTATCATAGCTGAAAGAGAAACAAAGTATAAGCCTATGCATGGATATTTGCCATTGCTGCCACACAGATCAATAACTATGCTTTCATCATTGCACACAATAAAATCCATGCAAACATTAAGCTGCTTTTATACCAAGAACGTCAAAATGTCCTCTAGTAAATGATATAGGTCAGTGCTGTTAGAGGGAGGAACAAATCTGCCATTGGGAATTATGGATAAGCATATAGTTATTACATTTTCAGGCTATTCTCCTACATCTGTGTGGAGCCCTCCTTTCTTTAGTTTTGCTAGGAGCCTAAAAGGTGACAAGTAGCTGCTACTAAGTAGCTCTGTATCTTCATCCTTAGGATGTAGCAGCTACTTATCTCCAGAAAATACTCTACTAGAGAAAATATTCAAAATGTCTCTGCCAAAACATAGAGACAATTATCAGTAAATGATCAGCATTGTCTATTTTAGCAGCCGTGACATGTGGCTGCTACTAGTAGCTCTGCCTGCCTTCACCCTTACACCCAAGTTATCCCTGCATCCTCAATTTTTTTAAATAAGAATATTTCTCCAGTTTCACACATAATATACAGTCTATGGCATACACATGTGGTACTAAGCAGGAACCATCAAACGTACGTATATCAAGTGTTTGCCAGTCTTTAGGTCAGGCCCCTCTAACAGGTTCAAGAACCGGTCTGGGTCCCCCAGCTAATAACAAGATTACAGGTATATGCATGTTTCCACTATTCAGCCATAGCCCCAAGCAAATAAGTGTTTCTCCCCAATCCCTTTGATTCCCTTCCATCAAACCCTGGCTTTCAGATATATTGAGAAAAGCAATATGCTTTTAGCACTGTGCCCCCAAGCAACTGCTATAAGCCCCCCACACACTGGGAACCATTGAAAGTGAAATCTACAATTAATAAATTCATATAAGGGTTGGAGCCTAAGTTCTAAAAGTATGCCTGGCCAGCAGGGAGCATTAGGGAAAGAATGTGACCGAGGTGCTTGAGGGGCCAATGAATGAAAAAAGGGCAAGGCAGGGCCAACATTCTCAGCGGTTGTTTTAGTTTGGTTTCAAATTACTATAAAAATCTGCATACCAAAACTAAACAGACAAGAATGATAATTACCTATCGGGATAGTATCCCCAGTGCACTTGAACTTGTTTATCCTTTTTCATAACCGGTCTTAGCCATTCATCTGAAAAGCAGAAACACATGAAACCACTGAGCCAGACTATCACGTGTCAGTTTGCCTTTTATATATAACGCAGATCATTTAAACTCATGGCGGCAGCTGAAGGGGAGGGTCTTTGAATGTACAGTGGAAGTTTATTATAAGGGATAATGCAACTCCAGAACAAGTACGCTATCTTAATGACATTTTCAAATGGCAGCCAAACATTGGACTCAATGTATCAGAGGCTGCCAGTAATAGCAGCAGCAATTGGAGGACTGCAGTTTGCACACTGCAGCCAATACTTGTAAATTTTGGTAAAAGATGGAAGGTATTTTCTTCCCTTAGTCAACATCAACACAATATAATAGGAGAAATAAAGGAGAAATAAAATCAAAAGTGCGATTGAAGAGCAATTTTCAGTGCCGTTTATAATCACTTACCATCATCCAGTGAGGTAGGAATAGGGTACACGTGATGGGAGGCCTTTAGCTTCTCTTCTGTCACTGCTCCCTATAGAGAAATAGTTACACGAGTAAAAATCAGGCAATGATTGGTTAGAAAAGTGCAACTTTTTTTTTTTTTTTTTTTTAGACACTACAGTAACATTTGTCCATTTCCTAGAAAAAAACACTTACCTGATGGCGTTTCACTATATCTTTCAATTTATTCGCCAGCTTCAGTTCAATTTCTGGAACGAGGTAGACGGTCGGCCTGCTCAGGCAGTTGTTCTGGGGAAAAAAAAAAATGATCAGAAATGACATTTTGATCTAATTTTAATTGTAACCGTTTGTCTAATATCAACATGAACCAGACTTTCCAACTGCTCATTATATGTCTGTCACAATCAAGAATCAAGCAAGCAGGGGTATAGTAGCCACAAAAATCATAATTACCTGCATCAAGGTTTTTTCTATAGTCATGAACATTTCCACATTGCGATCCATCCTCGAGGGATTCTGCAAGTCGAACCTTCTCCTGATGTGGCAAATAAAAGCAAAAAGTTACACTTCAGTTCAGCATGCAGAGCCATGCAAAATATTTATATAAATGCATAACTACACTGCCTATTAAAGGAATAGTAACACCAAAAAAATAAAAAAAGTGTGTCAAAATAATTCATGTATTATGTTCTATTGCCCTGCACTGGTACAGCTGGGGTGTTTGCTACAGAAACCCTACTATAGTTTATATAAATACCCTGCTGTGTAGCCCCGGGGGCAGCCATTCCTGCACTGGTACAGCTGGGGTGTTTGCTACAGAAACCCTACTATAGTTTATATAAATACCCCGCTGTGTAGCCCCGGGGGCAGCCATTCCTGCACTGGTACAGCTGGGGTGTTTGCTACAGAAACCCTACTATAGTTTATATAAATACCCCGCTGTGTAGCCCCGGGGGCAGCCATTCCTGCACTGGTACAGCTGGGGTGTTTGCTACAGAAACCCTACTATAGTTTATATAAATACCCTGCTGTGTAGCCCCGGGGGCAGCCATTCCTGCACTGGTACAGCTGGGGTGTTTGCTACAGAAACCCTACTATAGTTTATATAAATACCCCGCTGTGTAGCCCCGGGGGCAGCCATTCCTGCACTGGTACAGCTGGGGTGTTTGCTACAGAAACCCTACTATAGTTTATATAAATACCCTGCTGTGTAGCCCCGGGGGCAGCCATTCCTGCCCTGGTACAGCTGGGGTGTTTGCTACAGAAACCCTACTTTAGTTTATATAAATAAGCTGCTGTGCAGCTGTGGGAGTAGCCATCCAAACTAAAAAAGTAGAAAAGGCACAGGTTACATAGCAGAAGACAGATAAGCTGCATAGAGATTGTATTCTACAGGACTTATCTGCTTATATAACCTGTGCCGTTTCTCCCTTTTCCCCCAGCTTCCCAGCAGCTTATTTATATAAACAATAGTAGTCTTTCTAAAACAAACACACAATGTTTACAAGTGCAGGGCAACAGTATATTACATTTAAATTACTTTAAAACATTTTTAATTTTTTGGTGTTACCGTTCTTTTAAGCAAGTCATATGTTAAGTGTCTGTTTAAATTTGGATTTAGGACACTATATTACAGTGCTATCCGAGTATTTAGCCCAGAACCAATTCTTATATTTCTGTACACCTACCATCCTTGGTCGCTCCTGTGTTTGTAAGCAGCCCCCAGTATGTGACATAGAGCTCCGCCTGCTTTGAAATCCATGAAGCACTTTACCTGGAATAAAATAATGAGTGGTAAGTAGAGTTACAGGCACTGACATTAACAGAAATGACTCAGCCAAGACTCCACTTACCACAATGCCTTGCACCGTTCACTTGTTCTCATGCTTTTCAGGTCTGTTAATCAGAGATTATACAAGGCATTGGGGCAACTGGAGACTTGCTGGGGGACAGCTAAAATAAGCACAATTTTTTTGTATTCGGACTCAATTGTACTTTGATGACTGTGCCCCCTAATGTATAATCCAGTTTAGCCATGAGTGAAAGATTTATAAGACATGCCAACTCAAAAATGAAACTTTGCCTAAGAAAACATAATTCTAAGCAACTCTGCAATATACATTACAAAAGTATCATGGTTTTTTAGTTAGTTGTATAAATTATTGCTATTGAAAGCAGTGTTGTCTGCCCTTTTCTATTCTCTGCCCTGGGGGCTCCGACTGCTGAAATAATGTAACATAAGCCAAGTGATAAACAGACCTGACTTGCTGGAGGAAACCGACCTTTGCAACATTATTTAAAAGTCAAACAGGAGTTAAGCAAATACAAGCCTTTTACCAAATAGAAATATCCAGGCCTGGAAAATATATATATATATATATCAGTAAATATTGCCCTTTTACATCCTTTCCCTTGAGCCGCCATTTAGTGATGGGCTGTGTGCTCCCTCAGAGATCAGCTGACAGGAAGTGATGCAGCTGTAACAGGAATTAGTGTGGGAGCAAAAGGCAGAACACTGCCTATTCATTGGCTGATGGGGCCTAGCATGTATGTGTGCCTTGGCTTGTTTGTGGGCACTGTGACTCCTATGATCCCAGGGGGCGGCCCGTAGCACTTAAAATGGCAGTTCCTATTTAGGATTACCCAATGGCACATACTACTAAAAAAGTATATTTTTATGAAAATTGTTTATTTTGATGAAGCAGGGTTTTACATATGAGCTGTTATGAGCTGCAATATATATTTATAGAGACCTTCATTGTTTGGGGAGGTACAGTTTTCCTTTACCCACTCTTGATCAATTAACATTTGACTGGGCAGAGAAGTCTAAAATTGTCGGAGGAATGCATGGGGCGCTGGGTGTTGGTCTGCTATGGATCAGTCTGTACAGTCCCACAGTCTGAGTGAATTATTGGGCTAGAGGCCAAACCATTAAATCAGCGGGCTGTATCCCACTGCACAGTAAGCCAAACCGGAAAAAGGGCAAAAACAAATCTACTTATTTTTTCCCACAGGGATATCACAAACAAGATAAATTGCCATTAAACAATAAAAAGCTAGGCAAAACGCTTTTATCACGGAGCTGAAGATAGCAGAAGGAGCTACTTACAGGCAGTTTAGTGAAGGCAGGGTTGGTAACGTGTCTACCGAAAGCATCTTCCTGAAACTGCAGCAGCTGAGATACCAGCACAGCCAGGGCTTTGTTTGTCGGGGAATCCGCTTGCACATACTGGGACAGAGAAGGCAAAAAGATTAGGCACATACAGTTAATATTCTGAATGGTTCAATGGTACTAGAACTTGTACATCGGATAACACAGAGTTACTGGTGTGATTCAAACAGCTATAACCCATGCATCACAGAACAATACAGACCCCCAGAGCACAGTAACCACACTGGAAGTACACAAAGATGGGGCTTTATGGAGACCACAGTAACTACCCCAGACAGACATGAAACTGTGTGGGTACCTGCGATGACGTGGCTGTATCATGGCAAGGCTGGGTGAGCCCTGTTCCCTGGAGGACAGGAGTCACAAAAATAAACAAATATATATATATTGAAGTTATCTGTTGGAAGTACAGTTCAACTGCAGCAAGGCTTCATTTTTAGAAAACAAAATTCCTGCTGTCAGCTTCTCTCATGATGTACCCCCTACTGTAAATTATAAGGATATTATAAAAGCACAAGGCTGCAGGCTGAGTTATACAGGGAACTCTGAGTATCACTCATGTATTATAAGGTATAATGTACCCCCTACTGTAAATGATAAGGATATTAGCTGTCACTGAGGGGTTCTGTGCCCCCCATATAAAGGCACAAGGCTGCAGGCTGAGTTATACAGGGAACTCTGAGTATCACTCATGTATTATAAGGGATAATGTACCCCCTACTGTAAATGATAAGGATATTAGAAGTCACTGAGAAGCTCGGTAATGGCACATCATTGCTTATGATATGTGAATCACTGGGGAAGCAACACAATCGAACACCAGTTTTACACTAGTTAAGTCCTGTGTAGGAGGCTGTAGCATATCTATAAGGTAGTATAGTATTTTGTACTGCTAGTTAATTTGCTATATGCAGAATAAATATTGGGACAATAGAAGAAACCCGCTTATACGGATTCCCCCAAATGGCGGGGGCTGCTTGGGAAAATTCCAACCCCAATGACAGTTCTGTAAGAAGAGCACAGAGAAGTAAGTGGACCGTGCCAGAGTGGAATTCCTAACACAAAAAGGCCCAAGGTTAGTATAACCCAATTCTATATCTACCGGACAGGGAGACAAAGAAGAACCAGAGAGTTAGGCGGATTGAGAACTCAGATCTGTTTCTAGGTAGAGACTTCCTGGCTACTTGTCAGGTCTGGCATTTAGATAAGACACGTGCCATCCAAGGACAAAGGCAGCCAGTCAGCTCACCGTAATTGTCCCTTCATTTAAATGCTAATGGTGGCTGCCCAGCTGCTCTATATTACTAGTTACAGGCTGGATTGCAAGTATTTTGTTCAGTGGCCCTCTAGATTGGAATTTCAGCAGCTATCTGGTTGCTAGGGTCCAATTTAACCTAGCAACTAGGCAGTGGTTTGAAAGAGAGACAGGAAAATAATAGAGGAGGACCTAAATAGAAACATAAGTAATAAAAAGTAACAACAATAATAAAACTGTAGCCTTACAGAGAAACAGTTTTTTGGCTGTTGGGGTCAGTGACCCCCCCAATTGAAAGGGTCCAAAGAGAAAGGTAAATAACACAAACTATAAGAAATAAAAAATGATGAATGAATTGAAAACTTGCTAAGAATAAACCATTCTATAACATAATAAAAGTTACCTTAAGGTAAACCACCCCTTTAAAATAACTTTCTATTTTTATAAACAGAGTAACAGTCAAAAGTAATTGTTCTGAATTACTAGGTTATGATGACCACTGCCACATTAAGCTTCCAAGTAAGAAAAGATGGGGTGTTAGTGACAATAAAAAACATGTATTTAGATTTTTGATTGGGCCTGGGTATCAATATGTGTGCAAGGGGTTGTACTGGTGATGCTGCGCATAATGTAGGGATTAGGGTGAAGACACACAGAGCTACTAGTAGCAGCTACTAAAACAGACAATGCTGATTTACTGATAACTGTCTCTACGTGTATTTAGCAGAGGCAATTCTCAGCACTGTCTATGGCAGGGGATTTTCTGGCATTTAGTAGCCGTGAAAAAGTAGCCGCTACTAGTAGCTCCGTGTGGCTTCACCCTTAGACTGTGTTACAAGTCGAGTATGTAACTCAGAGGACAGTTGAACACCCAGTTTATGTTTAAAAGATTCACTTGTTTGGCCTCAAGTCCTCAAAAACAAGTGGATCTTCTACCGATATGCCAACCTAAAGGTGGGCAATATTGGGGTAATTACAATGGCGGGCATAGGCGCTGTCGGACTAGGGACCACATTAACGAGACAATGAGGTCCCGATCCACCAGAAAATCAAACTTGACAGATCTTGGTTGGGTAGGCCTGTAAAGGTGCCCATACATGGGCAGATAATCTGCTGAACCAGAACCGGCCACTGAAGTGTAGAGTGGCTTTACATAGGCCAATATCACAACGTCCAAACTTGCAGCTGAACCTAAAATTTGTGATTTGGCCAAACCCTGCGTGAAAGATTCAGGCAAATACCAAACCTAATCCAAATTTGTGAATTAGGCCTGGATTCAGTACATCCCTACTTCTTAGCACTAAAAACGATAATACAAAAATACACAAAAAGCTAAAAGCTGACGAGGCCATGTAGAAGTCGCTGGGAGCTGCTCTAGGCAAATTGTAAGAGCCTTTATTCAATTTGTGGTTCTAGAGGTTTTCATGATTTTATTTGGAAAAGCACAGAAATTCTTATGAAAACCAGGAATCCATTCCATGTGAGAAGGCAACTGTCTGTGGCATCTGCTTACTAAGGGGGAAGACACACAGAGCTACTAGTAGCTGCTACAAATACAGACAGTGCTGATCATTTACTGATAACGGTCTCTACATGTGTTTAGCAGAGGCAATTCTCAGTATTATCTCTGCGCAGGGATCCCCAACCTTTTATACTCGTAAGCCACATTTAAATGAAAAAAATTGTGGAGCAACGCATGAAAAATGTTTCTGGGGTGCCAATAAGCTGTGATTGGCTACTTAATAGCCCCTATGTGGACTGGCAGCCCTCAGAAGGCTGTTTTTTGGTACGCCTGGTTTTTATGCAACCAAAACTTGTCTCCTTGCTAGAAATTCAGAATTGAGCCCCTCGGAGCAACATCCAAGAGATTGGGGAGCAACATGTTGCCCCATAGCCACTGGCTGGGGATCACTGACCTATGGCAATACATTATCTAGTGTTTAGTAACTGTGACAAGTAGCTGCTACTAAGTAGCTCTGTGTTTTCGCCCTAAGGGCTGCCTTGCAAGTTTTAATCCTGTAGAAACCTTTGCCTTGTGCCCTCACAGGAGCCTAGCACCTAATGCCCAGCTACAATCTATATGAATTCCCCTCAGCATTGTTCTAGCCGGAGTCCCTGCATGTCAGTGCATCTCACACTAAGTCCCACTGACAAACACCCCAATATGTGAGAGCTCTGTAGGCACCAGATAATACACCCGAGGGCAATGGCACCACTCCAGTCTCAGTGCTTACAAATGCCTCTCTATTTCTGCTCCCCACCCATACATTATTTCTAGTGAGCACATGTGGCCCCAATACAAAATCACCCATGTCCAATGCCGCTACTAAACATGCCCCCACATCTCCATCTCTCTATGTACAAACAGCCTCCCCTTGAGAGCCAGCGCCCCTGTATACAAATTCCATTCCAACCCCTGGATGATAAATACCAGTACCCCACTATATGCCCAGGCCCACTGTATCTTAATTATTTCCCCATCCCATGGACTTACTAGTCCTACTAAACCCCTAAGTGCCAGCACCGCCATGCCTAGTGCCAGTGTATACAAATACATTCCCACTGCAGAGTTAACATCTGGCAGCCAGTACCCCCACACCATGCCCACTACTCCCAGTATATACAGATTCATCTCCCACTACGGCTAAAAAAATACCTACCGTAACATCTATTTGCCAGTACACCCTCGCCATAACCAGCCCCCGGCATATATAAAATACATCTCCCCTATGCTGGGAGTACTTACCTTAACCCCTAAGTGTCAGTACAGCCACCCCATGCCCACTCCCAGTGTATACAGATACATGTCCCCTCCGCAGGGAGTACAGCACCCACTTTAACCCTTAAGCGTCAGTACTGCCACCCCATGCCCAGCCCCAGTGGATACACTATATCTCCCAGAGGGGGGGTACAGCACCCACTTTAACCCCCAAGTATCAGTCCCCCCCCCATGCCCAGCCCCAGTGGATAAACTATATCTCCCAGAGGGGGGGTACAGCACCCACTTTAACCCCTATGTATCAGTGCCCCCCCATGCCCAGCCCCAGTGGATACACTATATCTCCCAGAGGGGGGGTACAGCACCCACTTTAACACCTATGTATCAGTGCCCCTCCATGCCCAGCCCCAGTGGATACACTATTTCTCCCAGAGGGGGGGTACAGCACCCACTTTAACCCCTAAGTATCAGTGCCCCCCATGCCCAGCCCCAGTGGATACACTATATCTCCCAGAGGGGGGGGGGGGAGTGGAGCACCCACTTTAACCCCTAAGTATCAGTGCCCCCCATGCCCAGCCCCAGTGGATACACTATATCTCCCAGAGGGGGGGGGGGGGGAGTGGAGCACCCACTTTAACCCCTAAGTATCAGTGCCCCCCATGCCCAGCCCCGGCGGCCTGCCCCCCCCCCCCGGGCCCAGTGTTAGCGCTAGGCCTAGGCCTCACCTTCTTGTAGTGTTTGCCGATCCAGGCCCGTACTGAGTCCAGCTGGGACACGGTCTCCGGGCTTTCCCAGAACTTACTGGCCGGGCCCCCGTCCTTCTTCCGGGCCAGACTCAGCGCCGAGGCCCCTCCGCCTGCCGCCATGGAATCCGCGTCCCGACTGGCCTCCTCCTCGTCCGGCGCCTCTCCCTCACACTCCTCCTCTTCCTCGTCCCCTTCGTCTTCCTCCTCCTCTCCGTCCTCCTCGTCTTCTTCCTCGGGTTCCCTGCGGGGCTCTTCCCGGCCGCGGCTCCCCGCCTGGTACTGACGGCCGGACTGGACTTGATCCCGCACCGCAGGAGCCGCCGGGCTTCCGTCCTCTCGTTCCCCGCCCGCCGCTCCTCCTCCTCCGCGGCGACGCCTCCTCCTGTGCCTCGGCCCGGGGCCAGCCAGCCTGCCGCCGCTCCCCTCTCCGTTATTGCTGCCGTTGCAGCCCCCGGTAAGGCCCAGGCCCACCTGCCTTTGTTTCATGGCTGCTACTCCCCTTACTCGCCTCTCAGGCGAACTGTGCAGCCAAGCGCGGTATCAGCCCCTCCCCCAACACACACCGATACAGCCCCGCCCCCAACGCAGCCCACGCCCACTCCTCCGCTATGTTCAAGGGAACAGGCCTGTCACTCACGGCACCGAATCTTACGTAACCACGCCCACCGCCTTTCTACACGCCCGCTCTCTTTATTTCGAACATTTCGATACGCCCACCCATTAATTGGCCACGCCCCTCCCACACAATGCCGAGACATTCACAGCGAGGCTTTCTGAGGAGAGTGAACAAGAAAAAACTTTATTGTCCGCATTGTGCGCGACTGATGCGCGTCCCTGAAAAGCGCGGGAGAAGCGCAAAATGGGCGGAGCGCTGAGCCTGTATCAATATAAGGGGGTGGGCGCTGTGAGGCGAGAGTTGTGTGCATTTCTCTCCAGTCTCTTCCCTTCAGTCTCCGCCTCCCCATTTTATTGTAAACAATCTTCTGCCATGCCGCTTCGCCCTTTCTCCTCCTCTCACACTAATAATAATAATAATAATAATAGCTTCTCTCCCCCGCTTGGGCTGCCCCTTCCCCTGTTCAGTTACACTCACCCCTTTCCAGTAGCCCCCCCCTTATAGCATTTCTTCTTTCTTTTATTCTCTTACCCCATTATACCTCCTCCCTCCCTTTTATAGTAACCTATATACTACATATATATACTAAAGCATTTCTTTGTTCCATTTACCTTGCAGATACCACTTCTTGCCTATTGCCCCCCCTTCTGTATCATGTGACCCACTGAGTCCCCCCCCCCCTTTAATAATAACCCAGTTCTTCTCTTATTAGTAACTCTTTTCTCCCATTTATAGTATCCCACTTTCTGGACCCTAGCAACCAAACAGCAAATAATTCACAGACCATAAACAAAGAAGAGACCGCTTGCTGATGGTCTCACAATATCCTGTACATCAAGCTAACATTTAATTCAGATGAAGGATCTCTGGTGTATTTTTATATGCACCCATCTGTTGTACAGCGCTGTGGAATATGTTGATGCTTTACAGATGTGTAATGGTGCCCATACGCCTACAGATACGGGTGGGCGATATCGGGAGAATCCAGGCTAACTCGATCATTTGGCCTTCGAATTATAACGACGGGTATAGGCAAAGTCGGACTGCATCAACGAGCCCACGCGGTCCCGACTAGATGTTTTAACCTGCCCGATCAATATCTGCCCGATTTCAGTGTGTCACTGCCCTTAGGGTGAAGACACACTGGGCTACTACTGTAGTAGCAGCTACTTCTTCAAGGCTACTAAACGCCAGAAAATCCCCTGCCATAGACAATACTGAGAATTGCCTCTGCTAAACACAGACGATAATTATGTAAATCATTGCTGTCCAACTTTTGCGGTGCCGAGGGACGGAATTTCTCTAGCATACATGGTGGAGGGCCGCTAATGGAAGCCAGTTTTGGCCACTCCCCTATTTTAAACCACACCCACTTCAAGCCACACCCATCACCTATCACACCTATCACAATGATCGCTGCAGGGATATCAACCATCATTCATATGTTAAAGAATTATATTATGTCATATTATGACACACCCTCATTCTCCCCTGTGGATAGCACAGCAACCCCCAGCATATAATTACACACCTTAGGGACCATTTAATGGCTATTTCCAACTGCTAACAAACTCCCAGAACATATACACCTCGCAGAGCGGATCTTCCAATATCCCCCACCTACGGGTGGGCGATATCGGGGGAATTTAGGCCCTGGGGCCAAACGATCGAATTATAATGATGGGTATAGGCAAAGTCAGTCCGGGGATCGCATCAACGAGCCAGTGCAGTCCCCGATCCGACTAGATTTTCTAACCTGCCCGATCGAGATCTGGTGGATTTCAGGCCAGATGTCGGTCGGGTAGGCCCGTCGGTAGTCCCCACACACAGGCAGATTAGCTGCTGAATCGGTCTAAGGGACCCATATCGGCAGCTACTGTCAGCCCGTGTATGGGGAGCTTTAATAACTACCTCCTTCAACTGAAAGATCCCCCACTCAGTTTTGTACACAAGCCTGCTGGAGGATATAAGCAAAGATATGGCCCTAACCTACTTATACAATAGTGAAATGGGAAGAGAAAGAACATTTCTCTCATCACTAACTTATCTAGTCGGACTGTTGCCCAGAGATGTTTGCAGGCTAGTACTGTCAATTGAGAAACAATGCAGGCTGAACAGATGGCTACAATGAACACTACCTTAAGGTCCCCATACACGGGCGATTATAGCTGCTGATATGGGTCCCTTGGACCAATTCGGCCGCTTATCGGCCCATGTAGGGGCAGAACCGAGGGGCATGGCCAACCGATATCTGGCCTGAAATTGGGCATGTATCGATCAGCCAGGTTAGAAAATCCAGTCGGATCGGGAACCACATCGGCTCGTTGATGCGGTCCCAGAACTGACTGCCCCGTTGCCGCGTGTAGAATTCAATCAAATTCGTCTACATGCCTCCCTGATATCGCCCACCCGTAGGTGGGGATATCGCTCAATTGGCGACCTCTCCCGATATCCCCACCAACGGGTGGGCGATATTGGGCTAATTCGGTATTAGAACAATGGGTATAGGCTCGGGGATCAACAAGCTGATGCGACCCCTGATCCAACTAAATTTTTTAACCTGCCCAATCGAAATCTGGCTGATTTCAGGCCAGATGTCAGTCGGGCAGGCCCGTTGTTAGTGTCTACACAGGCATATAAGCTGCCGAATCTGTCTAAGGGACCCATATTGGCAGCTAGAATCGGCCACCTTAACTGAGTGATCCCCAACCAGTGGCTCAGGGGCAATATGTTGCTTACCAGCCCCTTGGATGTTGCTCCCAAAGCAGATGTGTTTTTTTATGGTTTGCAGCACAATTTGGTTGCATAAAAACCAAGTGTACTGACTAACAGAACCCCCCCCATAGGCTGCCAGTGTATATATTGGATACCACATAGCCAATTACAGCCCTTACTTGGTACCCCAGTGTTTCTTTCCAACTCTTTTTACATTTAAATGTGGTTCATGGGTAAAAAGGTTTGGGGACCCCTGGCCTAACACAATTACAAATGTTATGTCTGCTGAATGCACAGGCTCAAATAATGCATTTTATAGAACTGGGTCTCCCAAGGGATGCCTTCCTGGTTCCCAGTACAGTTTGGAGCAGTTGCTTGATACCGGGTTGGGATTATCATTGCTCTGGAATAGAGCAGAGAGGTATAAGACATGAACCTTAGAAGCACAATCCTCCTAAATGAAAACCAGGGTGTGGTGGGATCTGATTCATTTGTGTCAGGCACCAAGCTATCCAGTCATTGTAGCAGAATCTTATAGATTCTTGTAGTTATGTGCAGTACCCAGGGGTTCGGCATAGAAACCTGCCAATATTGAGCACACTTTGTTCCTATGGCAGGGGTGGGCAAACTACGGCCCGCGGGCCACATCCGGCCCAGTGGTCTTTTTAATCCAGCTCATCTGGGATGCTCATCTACATAGTTACTATGATTGTTACCTGGTGTTGGTTTCCCCATGCTGCTTCTTCAGCCATTGACTGTTTTTTAAAGGAGACATATTGGATAAATGGGAAAAAAAGGTAATTTTGTAGGCAATTATGAATAATACCCGGTGCTGGTTTCCCTTTGGGCTAAACATTAACCCTATCTGTAACAATGGCCCCTTTATTGGAGCTCCCTATAGATCCTCTCAGGTCCCTGTCTGGGTTTCACATGAGGGGTGGGTGTGTCCTAACAGTCCCTGCCAGAAGCACAGTAGGGGGGGGGAGAGCCAATCACAGCCCTGCACTCACACAAGCACAGACAGGCTTCAGTTCCCTATCAGGTCAGCCTAGCTGCTGATTGGTTCCTATCCTACAGTGCCTGTACTGAGGGCCGCCTGCTCCCCAGCTCATCCAGAGAATTCAGCCAGCAGGAAGTGGAACAGATGGGAGGGGCTAGTGGGGTTTTTGTGGAATTTCTCAATAAATCAGTCTATATCTAGAGGAGTATGGTACATTCATAATTTTTATAGGATATGTCTCCTTTAAATAGAGTTGAAGCTTGGATCTCCCACTTTATCTAACTAACCCATGCAGCCAGGGGTACTATGTATTTGTTTGTATATTGAATAGCTGCTTCCTCCACTGAAAAAAAAATCAAATTACCCAAAAAGTAATGAACCAGTGAACTTGGTTGGGCAGCTTGGCTTCCTTGGGTTTACGAATCAATATATTGTACAGAAGTCAGATAATTGTATTCGGCAGTCTTCCAAAAAACTATCTCTCTCTCATGCTAAAAGGTCTTAGTTTATAAATGATGTTAAATGTAGTTTTGAAACAACTACAGCTGGAAAAACTCACTGGCATGTGTTAAGGTTCTCGCTGCCGATATCCGTCCCTTAGACCGATTCGGCAGCTAATCGGCCCGTGTATGGGGACTACCGACCAACCGATATCTGGCCTGAAATCCACCAGATCTCGATCGGGCAGGTTAGCAAATCTAGTCAGGCCGGGGACTGCATTGGCTGGTTGATGTGGTCCCCGGACCGACTTTGCCTATGCCCGTCATTATAATTCGATCGTTTTGCCCAAGGGCCAAACGATCGAATTAGCCTAAATTCCCCCGATATCGCCCACCCATAGGTGGGGGATATCGGGAGAAGATCCGCTCATTTGGCGACACCGCCAAGCGAGTGGATCTTAAGGTGTATGGGCACCTTTAGGGGGAAGACACACAGAGCTACTAGTAGCAGTTGTTTGTCGTGGCTACTAAAAAAGACAGGCCCCTCGGTTCTGCCCTTACATGGGCCGATAAGCGGCCGAATTGGTCCAAGGGACCCATATCAGCAGCTATAATCGCCCGTGTATGGGGACCTTAAGGTAGTGTTCATTGTAGCCATCTGTTCAGCCTGCATTGTTTCTCAATTGACAGTACTAGCCTGCAAACATCTCTGGGCAACAGTCCGACTAGATAAGTTAGTGATGAGAGAAATGTTCTTTCTCTTCCCATTTCACTATTGTATAAGTAGGTTAGGGCCATATCTTTGCTTATATCCTCCAGCAGGCTTGTGTACAAAACTGAGTGGGGGGCAGGGGGGGGATCTTTCAGTTGAAGGAGGTAGTTATTAAAGCTCCCCATACACGGGCTGACAGTAGCTGCCGATATGGGTCCCTTAGACCGATTCAGCAGCTAATCTGCCCGATGGCCCTACCCAACCGACATCTGGCCTGAAATCCACCAGATCTCGATCGGCAAGGTTAGAAAATCTAGTCGGATCGGGGACTGCACCGGCTCGTTGATGCGGTCCCCGGGCCGACTTTGCCTATACCCATCATTATAATTCGATCGTTTGGCCCCAGGGCCTAAATTCCCCCGATATCGCCCACCCGTAGGTGGGGGATATTGGAAGATCCGCTCCGCGAGGTGTATGGGCACCTTTAGGGTGAAGACACACAGAGCTACTAGTAGCAGCTACTTGTCGTGGTTACTAAAAAAGACAATGCTGATCATTTACATAATTATCGTCTGTGTTTAGCAGAGGCAATTCTCAGTATTGTCTATGGCAGGGGATTTTCTGGCATTTAGGAGCCTTGAAGAAGTAGCTGCTACTACAGTAGTAGCCCAGTGTGTCTTCACCCTAAGGGCAGTGACACACAGGGAGATTAGTCGCCGCGATTGCCATCCCACCCATCCTCTCAAGGCAACTTTGGCAAATCGCAGCGTCACGTATGCCATCCCACCAGCGATTTACATTCTGGCCGGTGGGATGGCATTGCGGGGGAGATTAGTCGTCCGCGACAACAAAGATTTGGCGACTAATCTCCCCGTGTGTCACTGCCCTAAAATGACTCAATTTTCCATGGCAAATAACAGAAACCCTATCTGGCTTTATGGCAGGGACTCCAGCGCAGGTGTCTCACAGGAGAGGATAAATTACCATTTGTTTGAGCAGCTCATTAATGTTTACTACCTGCTGCTTGGCATTGCTCTGGCTGGTGTAACAGCGAGAGTGAAGCAGATAAGGGGTATTAGCGATGATTAAAGGTGCACTGAACTAAAATCTAAATACCTAAATGTGACAGATTCAGTTCTGAAGGGGAAAAAATACTGTCCTTTCTAGATTTTTATTTTTCTTATAACATTGGCGTCAAGCAGCATTTTTACAAGCCAGGCCAGTAAAATAATATCCAGGTTGGAAACGCTAGCAACACAAAAGATTTTGACTGTACTATAATTAATGGGGTTCATTATTTAAAGCCATTCGTCTACTACTCACCTTTAGGTTAACTTTTAGTAGTGTAGAGAGTAATATTCTAAAACAATCTGCAATTGGTCTTCATTTTTCATTATTTGCAGTTTAATTTTTTCCAGTAATTGTTCATCAGCGTTATAACGGCTATCTGGTCGCTAAGGTCCAAATTACCTTAGCAACCAGGGAGTGGTTTGAATGAGAGACTTGATATATGAATAGGAGAGGGACTCAATAGAAAAAGTAACAACTGTAGCCTCACAGAGCAATAGTGTTTGGCTGCCGGGGTCAGTGACCCCCATTTGAAAGCTGCAAAGAGTTGGAAGAAGGCAAATAATTAAACTATAACTATTAATACTAAAGACCAATTGAAAGGTTGCTTAGAATTGTTCATTCTATAACAGAGTAAAAGTTAAATTTAACTTTAAAGTATTTTTTTTTATTTACTCTATTTGTCTTTTTGTACTGTGGAAATGGGTAACTAGATGCAATAAAATGAAGTTGGGGGCTGCAGGAAAAAAAACATTCATTCAAGTCTGACATTGAGCAAAGAAATCAGAAGGAAACACGAGATATAAAGGTTGTCTAACAGGATTCTGAATTTATTTCTTTTATCTAATTCCATAAATCCATATACACCAGGCTATTCTCAGACAGAGGAGTCACTTTTCCCCCTTTCATTAAATAATTTTTGCTGGGGGTTTCGGAAGGAGGGGGAGGGGTCAAAGTAAAAGGAAATGGAGTTGGTCGCAAGGTCTTCTGAGAGCACAAAGTGTTTGCACAGACAGACGTCCAATCCTCAGCAAGCTTTGTGCCTCCGTAGCGACTGCAAGCAGAGATTGTGGGTTATATAGCCTGGGATAGATCTGCTTCTCTTCCTGCAACCAATACACAGTGATAAACAGTAGTATAGAAGCTACGGACTAGTGACAGGGAGTGACAGTGTACTGAAGCCTGCCGGAGAGACGCAATGGGATCACGTTACTCTGCCAGCCAACGGCTTAAACCTGATTTTTTTTTTTTTTTTAATTTTATTTATTTATTTATTTTACTTTTTTTCAGAACATAATATTTTATTTTAGAAATCTCTATTTCTTCAAATATCTCGCCTCACATCTGGCCACGCGTGCCTGCTCCGCATATCTACGCTGCCTCCGCGCCTCTCAGTCATCCAATGGTAACATCCGTACCTCGCGAACTTCCCACGGTCAGTGCTGAGTTTGAGGCTGGGCACGAGGTTCCTTGACTCGCTGGCTGTACCTCTAACATAGGCCGTTCCACTCCTGCGTGCTGCCGGGCCCAGGAACCCCCTAACTTACAGCGCACCCTACTGCTCCACTTGGGCCTGCAAGTCAGCAAAGCGCTTTGATACTGAAATAAAGTATATGGATTTGTTTTCTGCGTCATACACATCTAGTGAAAGGACCCGGTTTCATCTTTTGTTAACTGGCCTGGCTGGAAAACACTCCAGACTTGCGATCTTTTCACCGCTGTGGGCACGGAAACGAACCACTGAAATGCTATTGGGCAGAGGGGGGTCTTTGGAGGAAGGGGCGAGGTTTTCTGTTGACATAGCAAAGTCTATACTGTTAGTCCGTGAGCTAGACTTGTTTGCTGGGTTCCATGCCACGACATCTGGGTGCTGCTTGTGTCGGCCCCTGCTCGGTGTTGTTACAGGTAGGTTCTGGAGAGCTCGATGATCTCTGTCTGAAAGGGGAAATGTGCGGGGTTCCCATGGTAGGACCACCTAGAAAGAAAAATGAGGAATAAAGTCAACACATACAGCCCAGTTACTCAGAAATACATCAACAGACATCACCTTAAATGACCAGAGAGAGTGTATGGCAGTAAGGAGCCAGATTCTGATACTGCTGGGTCAGTGGCTAGCTTATAGCCAATAGCACACTGCGCACAAATAAACATGCCAATAGTGGGATTTATCGTCACTTTAATGTCTGTTAAGGTGCCCATACATGGGCCGATTCTAGCTGCCGATATGGGTCCCTTAGGCCGATGGGCGTGCCAGACCGATATCTGGCCTGAAATCAGCCAGATATCGACCGGGCAGGTTAAAAAAATCTAGTCGGATCAGGGACCGCATCGGCTCGATGTGGTCCCCGTACCGACTTTGCCTATACCAGTCATTATAATTCGATCATTTGGCCCTACGTAAGCAGATGCTACATGGCTGAATATTAAATCCTGATGCTAATTGCACTGGTTTTGGAGCTGCCATATAATGAGTATCTGAATTACTCACCAACCTTGTATTGTGACATTTATAATCTTGTTAATACAGTATATTGTGCGTCAGTCCTTAAGCTCAGTAAGTGACAGGAGCACAGAGAATGTGCAGTGAACCAGGAGAAAAGAAGATGGGGGCCTAGTGGGGACATCTTTGGGGGCACAGATCTTCCCTGCTAAAGGGCTGTGTGGCCTGGGGCTGGTACAGAAGCCCAAAACATAACATTTCTACCCTACTTTTTTTAGTTAGGCTTTAGTTCTCCTTTAAGGGAATATAGGCTACAGCCCGAAAGGGCCTGTAATCTACCTGAATAAAGAACTTTATATGTATGACATCTTTGATTAAAATGTATTCAAAGCTCATAGTAACCCCCCTAGAGGCAATATTTGCTGCAATGTTACCAACCTGCTCTTCCTCATCTGGAATCTCAGGAGTAGAAGATCTTGTGTCTTCGCTCCACGACAGTCCTCTCGTTCTGCTCCTGACAGACAGGCATTGAACAGTACTATAAGGCTCTGGGCTGTCTGGTGCAGCAGATGACAGGGTGAGGGGAACATCATTAAGGCTATGGAAACCAAGGTCTGGAGAAGCTGGCTGTAATGATCCCTGGCTGTTGGAAGAAGGCTGGGGGGTCCAGCGTCCGTCTGATTTGTTGGAGGACCTGAAGCCAAAGACTAAATGTTACTTGACAGAAGCAAATGGACTACCCACGTGTCCTTCTCAACAACACTGAATGGACTGGGAGGTGGAATAATACCACCACCTATTAAACAAGTGTGATTTAATTAAAAATGGTAGTTTTTTGCTTTCCCAATGTTTTCCTCGGACAACCGTCCTTCAAGAACATAACTCTGTGAAAAGCAATAACATTCCATCTTTGTTCTTTAACGACCCGCATTCCTCTACCTGCTTCCACGCCTTTGGGGGGCAACCGTCGACCAGGAATCCCAGCGGGAGCGTTCAAGCTCCTCGTAAGCACTGTGGCGATTAAGATATGCTTCATCAGACAGATCCTCTAGCTGCAAATACACAAACATTGCCAGTTTAGCCTCCCATGCAAAGTACGGCTTAAAAATGCATTTTTGACCGTCTGCCTACTGTGTCCATTCTGTTCACTTCCCAAGATAATCCTTTCTACACAATGCGCTCTATGTAAAGGTGGCCATACACCTTCAGATCCGCTTGCTTGGCCACCTACGGGTGGGCGATATTGGGCAAATCCAGGTTAATTCGGTCGTTTGGCCCAGGGGCCAAACAATCGAATTAGAACGACGGGTATAGGCGAAGTCAGATCAGGGACTACATCAACGATCCGACTAAATTTTTTAACCTGCCCGATCGATATCTGGCCGATTTCAGGCCAGATATTGGTCGGGCAGGCCCGTTGCTAGTGCCCCTACACGGGCCGATTAGCTGCCGAATCGGTCTAAGGGACCGACATCGGCAGCTAGAATCGGCCCGTGTATGGGCACCTTAAGGGGAACTAAAGTCTTCTATAGAAATGTCCCAGCACAGCAGAGGATGAAAGGCACCTTATTGAGAGTGTAAAGGCCCTAAAGCTGTACGAGAGGCTTTGTAAGGCTCTAGTCTAAAAACTACATAGTAATAGTTAGTTTGTAGGGCTGCAGTATAGACTCACATACAGAAGATTCCTGTATTGAAAGATAACTTCCTGACTCCCACCACCTACCAGCTTCTCCTTCAATTGTACAGCGCCCCCAATGGTGCCAGCAGACTTTCTTATAACTAATTTAAACCACTTAGGGACCTTTCCCATTCTAGGGGACACTTTATCCAAAAACCTACCAACTCTTCACCAATGGTGTACCATATAGCTAATGAACACTATACCGGAAAGGTATTTTTCTGATGAATATAACAAACAGCTGGGTGAATTACTGACGCAGCAAGTTCCTGGCTTCTTTACAACCCACCCCACAGGAACTAGATCTAAACATGGCACATCATACCTGTGGATCCATCCCATACAGAGGCTCTCTTTCCACAAGGTCTAGGACACGCCAGCTGTAAGGAAAAAAGAGCCAATTGTCACAAGAGGGCACATTGCAACCAACAGTATTATTGCACAGGAAGGGGAAGCTCATACTCGGGCTACAGAATAAGCCATTATACATATTTTGGTTTCCCAGCTAATCTGGGGCCACCTTTGGAGGCACCGGTATGCACTGCTAAAGGCAAGTGGTGGCCTTATTGCAGAACACAAATTTTTAGTTCTCCTATAATGTTTTGTAAAAACATAAAGAGCCAAGAAGGGAGGGGTGTCAGAGAGGATCCATTTGTACCTGGGTGTCAGAATCTCCTTATACTGTAGTTTCTCCACTCGAGACGCAGCTGCCATGGACATGGGAATGACTATGTTATTAATGTCATAGGAATTTTCCAACCTTTTTCTTTTAAGGGCCTGTGATTTAGAAAAAAAACAAAAAATGATTAAATGATGTAAATGTATATACAAGCATTACACAAAAGCCCAAGAAGAGGGTAGGGGTGAGGACAAAACTAACCCAAAGCCTATTCTGTGCCACAAGGAAACCAGAAGGGGTAGGGGAGGCAGAATAGGCCTGACAAGCCTTGCCTGATCCCAGCTATTGATTAGTCAGCCGTCCCCACTGGTATAAATAACTTCTAGTTAATGGTATATGAGCAGAAACACAATCTCTATTTATTGCAGTACTTCTTATTCTGAAATACAGACTGATTCCTAGAGGAAGAGATTTATTCGCAAAGCCTATTGTAGATGTTATAGTAGACTATAGTAGTAGATAGCAGAATCAGCTTACGGCAGCAGCGCTGTTTTGAAGATTTGTGGAAGGGGTGGTAGGCATTTCCATGAGAGATGGGTGCTGGTGTGAAGCAGAGCTGGATCTCGGCGTAACTGGGCTGCTAATGTGAATGCCAGGATTCGGCACAACTTTGTATTGCCTATCGTCTCTGAACAGTGAGCCAACTGGTGAGGAGAGAAATACAGAAATATTCGATACACCAACAGTTAAACGGAAAACTGAACAGTTATGTCTGATTTGCCACCCCCCCCCCCCAAGACACCTATTGGTTACTGACTGCTAACAGCTTAGGTGAAAGCAGGAAGTAGTGTTCTGGCTATTTTGTTAGACATCTGCCCACTCCAGCCTTTACAGATTACCTGTACATTTTTGCCTAACTATACTGAAAACATATTTTATTTTGCGCAGTGTCTATTTTGCCCATTTTTATTTTTACACTGAACTGTTGCTTTAAATGTTACCAATATATAATCGGCTTTCAACACTGTGGTCCCAGGATTGCTGGGACTCAAAATGTAAAAAGCCCGATTTCTACTTTGGAAGGTTTCTTTTTAATATTTAGTTTTTAAAAATGTAAATAGTTTGTTTTTTTTTCCCCTTCCTCTCTGGAAAAAAAAAGAAAATAACTGTACAGAATAGTTATAAGGTAACGGGGCTTCTATTGATACGGTTATATGCGCCGCCGCCTCCTCAGTGCCTCAAACCATCTGTTTTTCCTATTTCCGTTGATTAAGGTTGGCAAAGGAATTTAGGGACTTACCAGAATGAGTTGAAGTGGGGGCTGTTTTACGTAGCTGTGACCTGACTTTGTCCGACGCACAGTCTATTAGCCTGGCATTCCTCTGCCAGTTCTCTATACGATACTGAGACAACTTCTCTTGGTCACTTCTACCATGTGCATAATCTTCTGAGGGAGGGGAGAAAATAAGGTTAGAGCGCCCCACAAGCACAGTGAAAATGAGTCAGTACGTATTAGAACGTTATGGATCAAAGCAATAGGTACTAATGGTCAGTACTGATCCACTTACTGCCTGCAAGATCAGCCATGCCGCTCTCACTGTCTCTTCTCATGCTATCCAAGGGCCTTCTGCTGAGCTGGGAAAGCTTCAGAGCCTTGAGCTTGTGAGTGAGGCGGAACTGCCTTTCTTCTTTCAGCAAAGCTTCAAAGTGCAAGTTAAGGGAGGTGTCTGGAGAACAGACATAAATACAGGTTGGGATACAGCATATTCTTTGCCTACATATATAGCCTGAATAACCCACACAGACACATACACATCTAATCCGGTTAAGCAAGCTGGCAAGCCTCCATTGTCCGTTTAAAATCAGATTAATTTTACAAGTGAACTATTGGCTAAATTACCAGACATTGAAAATGGACGACAAGCAATCCGGACTCAAGGGAATCTGTTTAAAACTTAAACTTTATTCCAACATGTTTAAAAGCACACAGATGCCTGACGCGTTTCGTGCATAGAGAGCACTTAGTCATAGGCCTATGACTAAGTGCTCTCTATGCACGAAACGCGTCAGGCATCTGTGTGCTTTTAAACATGTTGGAATAAAGTTTAAGTTTTAAACAGATTCCCTTGAGTCCGGATTGCTTGTCGTCCATTTTCAACGTCTATGAGATAACTCCTTTCAGCTGCGGGTTCGGGGCTGCAAGCACCCGGACCATCACGGAACTTCGGTGAGCATATGTTGATTCTCTGCCTTTGAACTATTTGCCAACTATTATATACTGGTTTCAAGAGACGGACTCGGGGTTTCTACACCCGAGTCAGACCAACCATTTGGTATTTATTAATGTCCTTTTGCTTAATTTGTTTCTTATTTAATGGTTTTTGGGCTTAACTTGTGGGCCAGCCTGAGCTTATTACAGCCATACAGGCCTGATATATACACTGGTGTTGGTATTATCTATAGGTTATAGTCATTTATTCTAGAGACATTCAACATAAATTTACGCTTTCAGAGCGTTACAACTTTATAAATTACCAGACAGCTGCAGAAAAGATCTGACTGTTTATGCAGCATCGATGGTCTAATTTGGCAAAAATTCACCTTGTTTCTTCCCTTCCCATTGCATGTTTATAGCCCCAAGCCTAGCGAGTGTGTGGATGTGTAACTGCACATTAGAGTGTAAGCTCCACTGGGGCAGGGACTGATAATCTCTGTAAAGTGGTGTGGGATATGTCTGACCTATACAAATAATCCAACCAAAGGGGTGTCTTACCGTGGGGAAAGGAAAGAATGGGGTGATAACCAGGATCCAACAGTGCTATGCGCTCGTTTAGAGGCATGGAGCTGGGATGAATTGTCTTCACAAAGCTTTTGCAGCCACAGAGGATGCAGGTGGTTGGGGGCTCACAGCTACACTTCACGGAGAGCGGCTTCTGTGGCTAGTAAAAGAGGACATGGTTAATACGTATGTTAAATACTATCCAATGGGAGACATTTACAAGCCTACCTACTGTACCTTCCCACTCTGAGCTGCGCCTGGCATATTAAGGTGTCCATACACGGCAAGTTTGGCTCGCTTGCGAGCGCATCTTCACCCAATATCCCCAGCTATGGCTTAATTTGGTTGTTTGGCCCTGGGGCCAAATGTTCCAATTAGAACGGCGGGTATAGGCGCCCGTCGGTTTGGGGACTGCATCAACGAGCCAATGCGCCCCCCGATCTGACAGAACCTGCCCGATCGAGATCTGCCAATTTCATGCCAGATGTGGTCGGGCAGGCCTGTCGTTAGTGGCCATACACGGGCAGATAAGCTGCCGAATCAGTCTAAGGGACCAATGCCGGCAGCTAAGCTAGAATCGGCCCGTGTATGGGCACCTTTAGTTCCCCCCAAGCCATTGCCAGGGCTGTGAGCTAAGGAAATGCATTCCAAACGTGATTACAGCACATGCAAAATAAAACTGATTGGTAAATAGAAACTGGGAGTAGGGTGTAGATGCCCATTCAGAGCTCAAGACCGGTACACCTTAAAGGGGTGGTTCCCCTTCAAGTTACTTTTTCATGTCACAGAATGCCCTATTCCTTGCACCTTTTCAGTTGGTCTTCATTTTTTATTTTGTATAGTTTTTTAATTATTTGCCTTCCTCTTCTGCATCTTTCCAGCTTTCAAACGGGGTCACTGACCCCAGAAGCCAAAAAACTTTTGCTCTGTGAGGCTACAATGTTCTTACTTTTTATTTAGTCCCTCCTGTATTCCTATTCCTGGCTCTTTCACTGCCTGGTAACTAGGTTAAATTGGACCCTAGCAACCAGATAGCCGCTAAAATTCCAAACTGGAGAGCTGCTGAACAAAAAGCTAGGTAAGCCAAACACCGCAAATAATTAAAAAATACTAAGACCAATTGCAAATTGTATCAGAATAACATTCGGTATATCATACTAAAAGTTGTTGTAAAGGCGAACAACCCCTTTAACAGTACATATAAAATCTGTACAGAGCATGCTCAGAACAACTTACCTTCCGACTAAGTGATGACACTGCGCCCGACCTGACCAGTCGCCTTTTCTTGTGCGAGCGTAGGGGGCGTGTCCTGGCGGCCACACAGCTGGAGTCCGAGAGTGGCACAGTGAGGCCCTCTAGCCGCCGTTTCTTGCCCTGCACATCCTCCGTATCCACATCTTCTGCAGAGCCATTACAGGACACTACAGGGTTGGGGCGCACACTGCAAGGCATCAATAACCCAAATAAGCAGCAGTCACATTGCTCTGCTCCAGAGCACCACTGAATAACTAACTGATATGCTACAACTGTTCTGGGGCACCAGAAGTAATACTTGTTTGTTATGCTAGATATTCTTGCAACTATGGCTTAATGTTCTAGGACAGGATAAGGGGGTGAACTCCAGGAACTACAGGGCCTTAAAGAAACAGTTCATTGTAAAAATGAAACTGGGTAAAATAGACAGACTACACAAAGAAAAAAAAAAAAAAAAAAAATTCAATATAGTTAGGTAAAAATGTAATCTATAAAGGCTGGGTTGGGCAGATGTCTAACATAATAGCCAGAGCTCTACTTTCTCCTTTGCAGGTCTCTAAGCTGTTAGCAGTCAGTAACCAATCACTGACTTGAGGGAGGCCATATGGGACATAACTGTCAGTTAGTTTGCATTTGAATATGACCTGTGTGCTCACAAACTGACAGTTATGTGCCATGTTGCCCCCCTCCCCTAAAGTCACTGACTAAGAGGTTAGAGAGCTGAAAGCAGGAATTGGTGTTCTGGCTATTATGTTAGAGATCTGCCCACTCCAGCCTTTATAGATTATATTTTTGCCTAACTAACTATATTGAAAAATATACTTTATTTTGCGCAGTCTGGCTATTTTGCCCACTCATTTCTACACTGAACTGTTCCTTTAAGCTGGCCATTCAGCAACATCTCCAAATGAGCAAATCTTGGCCTGATTTGGCCCCTGGCTAACAATCACATCATAATGGGCCCGTCACAGTCAGATAAGCTGAAGGGGCCATTTCAGCAGCTTAAATCTGTCCATGTGGGGTCAAATGGAAGGCACAAGACTTTGGATATCACATGTTTGCATGGAGTATGGGGAGGAAGAGATGATTTCTGTACTTTCTGGGATCAGTCAGTGGAGTGGATAAGCAGACGCTGCTAGATACACGCACACACACAGTACCTAGCACTCAGCATCGGAACAGACAGTGGATATTCAGTGCCGCATAACTTTCCGTAACTCCCAGACTTAGTGAAGTGAGCCCTTTCCTGTTGTCATTATACACTCACTATCTGTATTCACTTTCCAGATCCCCGACAGTGGAAAGGCTGACGGCACGGAACGTTTAGCCCAAGTGCAAGAGATCAGCACCTAACCATGGCTGTAACTGCCTATGGCCAAGCACCGGAAGGGTACGGAACGCAGGGTCTGTATGTTTTTAATATGGATATATGAATAAAACGTATAATTTTTTTTTAGAGTTTGGGATACTTTAATGATATGGTTTGTAACTCAGGGAGGCCTGAGAGAAACTTAATTTCCAACACCTGTAATGATTCACCTAACACCCAGCAGCCTTGGGAAAAACATTTAATCTCCCCGTGTAACAAATCATACTGTAAACCCAAAATATTCTGTGTACTGTGCTGCCTACAGTCACTAAGTGATTTGCCACAATTCAGATTTGGCTAACTCAGAGTGCCTGGCCAAACGGAACCTGAACTATCATGTAGCCTTAGGTCACATGATTAGAGAAATTATAAATGCCCTCTCTAGTTACCCTACACACAGATTTCAGTTTGGGATTCGGCCAAATCCTTTGTGAAAGATTTGGGTTTTGCCCTGTGTGCGGGGCAAAAGGGACAGTTTGCTGTACTGGTTCATGTGGATTAGGGACAATGCACTGCAAGGTGGGAAGCTGCACTATAACGAACGCACCCCCACTATACTGGTGTTCTTAGGGCACAATAGGGAACACTAGGAACTAGGCTGCCTGCACTTATCCACAGAGACGGTTCCAATTTCTCTGAGAGCGCTACCCCTACCCGCAGCCTGCTCGCCAACGTGCTCATAAAAACAATTGTTTAAACCCTTCTTTGATGAATCCGCTCTCAAACTGCCGTCTCATCCCCGCGCTAAGCCCACACACAGGCCTGGCTTTAACATCTAACCCAATTCTTTATATAAGATGCTCTCCTTGATCCCATGCAATCTGGTTTTCTACTGGAAACGCTGCTCTCATTTAGTTCCAAGGGACACTTTCCTGTTATTACTGAACTCCCTGCTGAGTTTGTCCCTGCAAAACACACCCGCACCCTTTAGCCTTTATACTACAGCACCACAGCCTGGGATACCAACCCACAATATAGCAGCACTTTAGCACCCTTTAAAATCTATAGAATCCTTGCAAATCTCTCTGAATGTAGCTGTGTGTAGGAATCAGTTCATCAGCCAGTGGGAAATCTGCTCTCCCACAGGCAACAAAGCACCCATTAACACCTACCCCTCCACATTTAAAGTATTTTTTTTTTTGCGGTTACTTAGAATGTAATGTGTTTTACACATGGCGATCCCAGGTTATTGGGCAAAAAGGCCGCTTCCCAGTAGTTCTGGTTCAGACACAGGGAATCTTCGTGGAGCAAAGGAGGAGTGTAATTCCCCAGTCTGACCCACTCCCTAGCTGAACCTACAATCGTCACCCAAATTTCACCCTGAACTTGGGTGACCCATGGATAATGTTCTGGCACCACAGTGAAGCAATATTTCCCTCTCTGACACACAAACTGCCCATCAGGGCTTGACTTCCAGTATTGTGACAAATCAAATACGTTCAACCCAAACCTCACTCCACTTGCACTGTGCATCTAACATTCCTGATCAACCTAGAACAGTTCTCTCCATGTAGTGAGTTGGGTACTTTTAATTCACAGGGGCAATATTTATTATAGTGTGTAGGCAAATATCACTGTTGATGTTGCCCATAGCCTGTGGGCCCCCAGTTGGACAGCCCTGACCTAGACCATCACCACCATCTTGAGAATGAATCACAGAGCAGCAGATAGGGAAGAGGCGGCACAAGAACACTAACCAATGTATGAGTCCGTTCACTTGATGAGATGGTTTTTGGGATCCTGGAGATTCAGACAGAGGTGTAGTGGATGGATTTTGACACGGGACATTTTCAGACGGTGTAAGGCGGGAACACTGAGAAAGAACAGACAGAAGAAACATATTCAGGCTCACCAAACCCAAAACCAAAACAGTTATAGGTAATAACCAATGGCCACCAAATCCCAAAATGTGCACAGGCAAAGTAAGATTTCCATTGTTAATTCCACATTATCAGGCTCTTCGTCCTACAGAAGCACAGCGAGCTCACCTTGCTGAGAATCATGGGAAGCAGTGAGGCCAAACACAAGCGTTGATTCTCCAGCTGGCACTTTGTTACTTTATCAGCTTCCCCAAGTCAACGGCCTATGAGGCCACTTATGAACCTCAACATGCATGGGGCTATGGGACCTTGGCTGATTGGCTAGCAAGGTCCCAGATCTGGGCAAATCACTGGAACAGCCCAATTTAAGTTATTACAAGGGAGCCTAAACTGGGCAAAAACCCACTCATCCCACATAACGATACATACAAATGCAAAACAAAAGCAGAATTCCCCAATGCAGGTTGTTATGGAATCAACCTCATATTTGAATTGTGATATCACTTAATAGCAACAATTCTTTATAATGTATTTAAACCCCTGCTGCAATCAGGCCAAAACAGTCCCAATGCCCCCAATCTACCCGTTACTACTTCCCACGGTGATCTATGGATGCCTGCCCTGCTCAACTGGTGTCGGGCCAGAAATCTACTGCTCTGGGCTGTTGGGTCTGACAGACTGCTATACTGAGCCAGGGTTGGCCTCAGGCAAAGAATTGGATCACTCATATATAGCCCCAAAAACATTTCTTTCATTTCTGGATCTGGTTACCCATATACTGGGCCAAATATCCAGGACTTTTGATAACTGGGCAAGTTCCCCAAGTTGAAGTGGCCTTCGCTCGATGGGTCCCCACATTATGATCCGATTGTTGGCTACTGGGACGGCAAGCTATTCAGAACGAATGGCAGCAGAGCACTTGGCCCACAGAACAAACCTTTACCCGGCTTAGAAACACAATGAAGCCCTTTCTCATCTGAAACACCAACAGCTTTAACCCCTTAGCTTCCACAGGACGTCAAATCAAGCACCTGACCGCCAGTATTAGTTCATGTATTGTCTGCCAACATGTGGTGCCCATCCCAGCTAGCAGGGAAAAACTATAAACGGCAATAGGAAATAATGCTTATTAATGCTAATAATTCTTCTGAAGTGTTCCCGGGCTGCCCCAAGGTTGTGTCTGGCCCTGCTTGCACTCTGCGCTCTACAGAACTGCCATTGTCTCCCTCCTACACCCTTTGTCTCTGTCTAATAACTGCCTAACAAATAGAATTTGGCAACAAAGCACAGAGGAGATTGCAACAGAGTACCAAGAACCAGGGCACATTGAGTGTATCCGAAGCTGACTCATGGTACATACCAAGCAATTAGAAAAAGTAGGAATAATCCCCCAATATGGCAGCATAGGGATTCCCCTGTACTAAGCACAATTCAGCAGGAACAGCCCCCTAAGTTTGCCCATAGCCTGTACAGAGAGATACCATAAAACTATGGCACATAGGGATTCCCCTGTACTAAGCACAATTCAGCAGGAACAGCCCCCTAAGTTTGCTCATAGCCTGTACAGAGAGATACCATAAAACTATGGCACATAGGGATTCCCCTGTACTAAGCACAATTCAGCAGGAACAGCCCCCTAAGTTTGCCCATAGCCTGTACAGAGAGATACCATAAAACTATGGCAGCATAGGGATTCCCCTGTACTAAGCACAATTCAGCAGGAACAGCCCCCTAAGTTTGCTCATAGCCTGTACAGAGAGATACCATAAAACTATGGCACATAGGGATTCCCCTGTACTAAGCACAATTCAGCAGGAACAGCCCCCTAAGTTTGCTCATAGCCTGTACAGAGAGATACCATAAAACTATGGCACATAGGGATTCCCCTGTACTAAGCACAATTCAGCAGGAACAGCCCCCTAAGTTTGCTCATAGCCTGTACAGAGAGATACCATAAAACTAAGCACAATTTAGCAGCAACTGCTTGCTCATAGCCTCTACTATAGAATGCAAAAAAAGGAATCCCCCTGTACTGGAGCAAACCTGCTGGAATATTTTCAGTTATTGGTTTACTAAAAAGCTAGGACAGACCAGTGACTCATCTGGCATTTAATCATGATGGGAAAGTCAAATTAAATATAAAGAAATATATCAAATCACACAATGTCTCCAATGAAATGCTGCCTCTTTAAAGAGGAATCTAAAGCTACATATAAAGCTGAAGTGTCAGTACACCCCCTGGTTAAACACGAATGAATAGCGCTTGTGCTGAACTTACTTTTTCCATTCTTGAGCTAAACAGGGCAAAAAAGGAAACTGAAGCTGTTCCATGTTTGATAATTAGATTCCTGGCACAACCTCACCCTTGGTTGTGACCGTTTTGTTAACAGGAGTCAATTATGCATGGGGATTATCTGTACACTGGGAGTCTATGGATCTACCTCACATGGAGTCACTTCAGTTTCCCTTTTGGCTCAAGAAATAACAGAACCAACATGAAATACAGAGATACCCCGGATCCCCCATAAGTCTTTATATTGTATTGTACTTGCACAAACCTGTTTATCAACATGATGGAGCACGTGGGAATGGGGCGACGCGTCACAGGGATTCTCCACCGAAGGGGCTTTCACTGAAGACAAGGGAAAACAATTGCTTTTCAGATTCAGCGCAGCTGCGTTTCCTACCAGCGGCCGACTCGCCGCGTCTTCAGACTGCGGACAATCTCCGAGAAGAACACTGCCCTGCAACAGAAGGGAGAGGGGATGATGTGGCCCTCGCCATTCGCTGTGATGTCTAGTAACAATGGGTCCATTTATTGGGTGACTGTATAGCTGCATTTTCCCCTGAGTGGGAGCTGCCATATAGCGCTGATGTTCAGACTACTGAATTGAATCTGGAACATGTCACTAAGTTCCCCGGAAACAGAGGCAATTTATTCACATAACACCCCCAGAGTCACTTTACATTACCCTGTGCCCCCTTGGACCATAACTGGAAAGTACCCCAAGCAAATGCCAGCCAGGAGAAAAGGTAGAATCAATGTGTTTGGGGGGCCAAGCTGTACCCCATATTACAGGGGTTTAACTATTTCCTACAAAACAATCGCTCTTCCTTGTTCCTGGGAGATGCTTCATTTAAAGGGGAAGTTCACCTTTACTGTACATTTTAGTATGTTACAGAATACCCTATTCCTAGCAACTTTGCAATTGGTTTTCATTATTTATTTTTAGTTTTGGTCTATTTGCCTTTCTCTTCTGCTACTTTCCAGCTTTCAAATAGGGGGTCACTGACCCCGGCAGCCAAAAACGATTGCTCTGTGAGGCTCCAGTTTTATTGTTACTTTCTTATTACTTATCTTTCTGCACAACCCCCTCTCCTATTCATATTATTATTATTAACATTTATTTATAAAGCGCCAACATATTCCGCAGCGCTGTACAATAAGTGGGTTACATACATTGGGCATACAGAGTAACATATAAAGCAATCAGTAACCAATACAGGAGGGGAAGAGAGCCCTGCCCAAAAGAGCTTACACTCTACAAGGAGTAACATATAAAGCAACCAATAACCGATACAAGAGGGGAAGGGAGCCCTGCCCAAAAGAGCTTACAATCTACAAGGAGTAACATATAAAGCAATCAGTAACCGATACAGGAGGGGAAGGGAGCCCTGCCCAAAAGAGCTTACACTCTACAAGGAGTAACATATAAAGCAATCAGTAACCGATACAAGAGGGGAAGGGAGCCCTGCCCAAAAGAGCTTACACTCTACAAGGAGTAACATATAAAGCAATCAGTAACCGATACAGGAGGGGAAGGGAGCCCTGCCCAAAAGAGCTTACACTCTACAAGGAGTAACATATAAAGCAATCAGTAACCGATACAGGAGGGGAAGGGAGCCCTGCCCAAAAGAGCTTACACTCTACAAGGAGTAACATATAAAGCAATCAGTAACCGATACAAGAGGGGAAGAGAGCCCTGCCCAAAAGAGCTTACACTCTACAAGGAGTAACATATAAAGCAATCAGTAACCGATACAAGAGGTGAAGAGAGCCCTGCCCAAAAGAGCTAACAATCTACAATCTCGTTTAAACCCCTGCCTGGTTGCTAAGGTAAAAAGAAAAAAAGACCCTAGCAACCAGACTGCTGCTAAAATACCAAATGGAGAGCTGCTGAACAAAAAGAGAAAAAACTGAACACCAATTGCTAATTGTCTCAGAATATCAATGTCTACACCATAATAAAAGTAATTTTAAAGGTGAAGTACCCCTTTAAATAAAAAGGCGACGGGGGTTAAGGAGGGTATTAGCCGCGGCGGCCTCACCGGATATGGCAAGCAGCCAGTTTTCCCATACGGCTGCGATAAAACCGCCCAACATACTGATCTGTGCTGCAGATAGGGGAGATTGGAGGATGAATCCCATATAAATAAAGCATCCCACACACATAACAGTGCCCTTATCAGCGCTTATTCACTGGCGGGTTTTTTTCCATAGAAGCAACAAACTTCTAAAAATAACAGAAAGCTGCACGGAAGTTGTTTAGTAAGCACCAAGCAATTCTCTGCACTGGCGGTTCTGACTTCTGAAACAATGTAGCACCAGTCAGCTAATTATCTTGGTTGGAAGAGAGCCGACTTCGAAGTTGTTTAAAGAGTCAGATCCAAATGGGTAAACAAGTCAGTGGAAGGTGTTAGGGGTATACTGGGTGCCCCTCAGCTCTTGCACCCGTGCCGACAATGCCCTGTGAGCCGTCAGCCTCAGAATGGAAGTAACGAGCGATCTGACAGAAGCAGAGAATTATGGGCAGCCGAATGCAAATCTCAAGAGTGGATGTTCCCTGGTGTTGGAGGTGACAAATGCTTGTTTTGCTACACTTGGTGTCCGTACAATAGGCCTTGGGCTTGTTTCCATGGAGCTGCTCGGAGGTCACGGGCACACTAACTGCTCGCTAATTGAGGGAACATTACGGATGAAAAGCGTGCGGAGAGAAGAGCCGCTGACAATTCCTAGATACACCGATAGGACAAAATGTTCTGTGTTTACAATGGATCAAAAGCAGCAGCCAATCAGGGACCTCGGGCAGATTGTACACGGCCCGTGTTAGTAAAGGGACTCCAGAAACAATGAGGAAATGCAGCGGCGGGTTGGCGTTTCCCAGAAGCCCTATGGATATTTACATTCAATAGTTCATTCACCTGTGAGAGTCTCACTGCTGTGTTTGTCTCGCAGCGAATCCCATAAAAATACCTTTCCCGCTGGCAGTCACGTCCTGCCTATGTCTGCGCGTTTGTTGCACAGAGTTGTGTTTCAGTTATTGTGAAATTCCACCGAAACCCCACTGGCCCCGCCCATCTGTCCCACTTCCTGCTGCCTCCTTTCCCAGGCTGGGCAGGGGGCCGGTGGCACTGTAGGATAGGAACCAATCAGCAGCTAGGCTGACCTGATAGGGAACTGAAGCCTGTCTGTGCTTGTGTGACTGCAGGGCTGTGATTGGCTGTCCCCCTCCTACTGTGCTTCTGGCAGGGACCGTTAGGACACGCCCACCCCTCATGTGAAACCCAGACAGGGACCTGAGAGGATCTACAGGGAGCTCCAATAAAGGGGCCATTGTTACAGATAGGGTTAATGTTTAGCCCAAAGGGAAACCAGCACCGGATATTATTCATAATTGCCTACAGGGTTAGGGTTATTTTTCCTTTATCCTATACGTCTCCTTTAAATAGAAATCACAGTTAATGTGCAGTTTTAGAATAACTAATCATTTCTGGATGCATGTGTGACCAGAACACTTTCTAGAACAGTAGAACAACCTTCTTTATGTTCCAGTAATGTTTATTTTGGTTCTTAGCGCTAGGGGCTCAGGTTTTTCATCGGTAGATAATTCAAGGCTGTGGAGAGAGTGTCATGTTCTAAGTAAAGCTGGGAATTCTGGGGCTATGTGGAAAGATTATTGGAGGACAGAGTTTTCACTTGAGTGGGCCAGTATGGGTTAGTACTTGTGCATATTGAGTGCAGAATGGACGCACTGGCCCACGTTAGCCAGTCAGATACTGTGCAATACGATCTTATCCATTTGGTGGATCAAGAGATGGCCATAATGGAGCAAGCAAATAAAGGTTGTGTATGGGACAAGCCACACAGGAGCGAGTATGAGTGTCGTTAGATGTGACAGAAGGAACCTCTTACCTTGGTACAACGGATTTGCTTGTATATTTCAGTCTGCTGTCTTATCCGAAACTCTAGGTCCGACACCTGCGCCTGTAACCAGGTCCAGCGACAGATAATGGCTGCCCTCTCCATGGCCCACCGCCAGTCGGCACGCTGGGTTAACCTGAACAAGAGAAAGGGAATATATTTAGATTAATTTTATTCTTCACAAAAAGTAGGAAAGACTCAGGAAAGCTCAGACTTTACATGGCACTACGGGGCATCAGAGAAACACAATTTAGGGCTCATTCAATCAGTTATCCATTGGCAGTAACGCATAGCAACCAATCAGTGAGTGGCTTTTTTCAGCCAGCTACAAGTAGAGCAAAAATTTGATTGGTTACCATAGGTTACTGCCCATGGGCACATTTGCCCAGTGTTGATAAATGACCACCCCCTTCTCTTTATGGTATGAGCAGCCAAGAAACACAAGCTTGGCCCTGAAGGTGGGGTGGCACTTTCCCCCGTACCTCAAAACTAAGGTGAAATCACACAGAGCTACTAGTAGCAGCAGTGTCACGGCTACAGAAACAACGCTGATCATTTACTGATAATTGTCTCTACGTGTGTTTAGCAGAGGCAGTTCTCAGTATTGTCTATGGCAGGAGATTTTCTGGCGTTTAGTAGCTGCTACTAAGTAGCTCTGTGTGTCTTCACCCTAATCCTTTCCTACTTTTTCCATTCCGTGGGCCAGTAATATGATATAAGGCATTATAACAGGTCACATTATGCTATAATGGTGCTGCACATAGAGATCTATGGATCTCTTGGGGAAGCAGGCAGCCATGACACATCAGGCAAAGCCACATACACCCCATGGCCCTCAATCTAGATAGCCCCGTTACAGGCCATTCAGATGATTTCTGGCTAACCAGAGCCCCTGGCTGGCTCATAAGGACCCTTGGCTTCTACTATGTGGCTGCTGAAATTTACACGTTACAATGAGAAGAAATGTTCATGTTACAAGGAAGACGGAGCATTATTGGTAACCAGGTTGCTCGCGGGTATGTGACAAGCTGGCACAGAGCTGGGTGCCAAGGCTTGGGTGCTGGGTAAGGGCACGGCTCTGAGCATACACCTAGCTCGGCGTCAGCACTTTATGGAGGGAGGAGAGAGGCTACAGCTGCTCGGCTATTGTTATCCCTGTCAGGAGCAGCGGCAAAGCAACAGGGCTGCCCTTTCTACTGCAGCACTTTAATTATCCGCTCCCCCCTGTCTGCATTCCGCTTGCCCAGCAGCAGCAGCTTGTGACGGGGCAGTAACCATGTGTGTGCATTTAAACACAATCACCCGACACCCCCCCCCATCTGCGAGTTCCCTTCAGAGACTCATATAAATAAGCAGTGTGTAGCCATGGGGCAGTCATTCAAGTCTGAACAGGGCGCGCGTTTCCATTTAGCAGATAAGAGATTAGCTCTGTAGAATACAATGGGCACATGTAGAGTTTCTCTGGCAGCAAAAGTATGATATTTCAGCTCTAATGGAGTTGGGCACACACAGGTTGATACAATAATCTCTCGCTTCCGTCTGGGCTGTATAGCCCACGTGGTGCTACCCCGAGCAGGGCTACAACAGCACTCACTAACCAGTGGCCCCGCTACACTAATCCGATACCCACGCGCCACAGGGAATTTGCCCCTCAGAACAATGAGGGGGACGGCTCATCCAATCTGCTCAGCAGCAGGGACAAATATTATGTGTGCAAGTAATGGAGCGGTTTTGGCCCAGTTACGCTTTGGGCAGTTCTGCAGTGACAGAGAGATTACCGGTACTCTCCCCAGTTGCCTGGTGTGGAATTACAGTAGCCCTTTGTGCCAGAGACGATGGTTTGGCTACTTGTGTTGCATAGAAACAAGGCTTCAAAGTGAAGTTCACCTGGGGGTGTGTGTGTGTGTAATATATATATATATATATATATATATATATATAATATATAAGTACAGCGAGTCAGTACAGACTCATTATCAGGCCACGTCCTTCAGTCACCACACAACTACCCAAACTCTCATGTTTGTTCTTCTCTAGGTCTATAAATCTATACCAGCCTGTGCCATGGGGGTTACTAGCCATACAGGCTGACCACGGGGAGTGAAACAGATGCTACAATATATAGTAACCGCCCATGTTCCCTTCTCCATTCTGCCAGGTAGGTTCTGACTCCATATTCTGCTACACATTGTCCCCAGACCACCAGCAATGTATCAGGGTTCTATCAGTCTAAATAAAAAGCAACCAGCTTTGCCAGTGGGGGAGATTGCAAGGGGCAAGGGCTGCCTGCATTTACAATTTCAATCAGTAAATAGGAGTGATAAATATATAGGAGAGTTGCCAAGAATAACATTTTCCTTTCCTAGGCAGGATTTGGGGGTTTATATGCCCTTTAAGGCAAGAAGCCAGAGCGGTTTCTATTCTGGAGTTCAGCGAGTTTACATGGGGTAAAGGTTATATTTTCTGAAATAAGAAAAAGCCATTTGATGGGAGTGTTTCCCATAGTAAAAGGCACAGTGTCACGAGGGAAAGCCCAGCCGATACCCATACACCCCCCACCCAGTTCATGCATGTAGCGCGCACTTGGGGCTGCAGCATTAGAACAGAGCTACTGGGCAGAACGTAATCATCCCAAACTATACAGTAACATGGACACCCCATTTCAAAGCTATTCACTTATTACCTTGTCGTCCAAAACATTACTGGGACAAAACTATGGTTAAAGGGGAACTTCACCCAAACACAACTTAAGCTTTTTAAAAAGAAAACATAAGCAACTTTGCAATATCCATCAGTTAAACAATCTGCAGCCTTTTCATGTTTAATGTAATCATATGGTTTGGAACAGTTCCCTAAGCCCCGCCCCTGTCCCCTGCTGATCTGGCTGACTACTTTGTGACTCAAATAAAGTTAAACAGTAGTCGCCTGTCCTCAGCCTGCCTCTTCCTCTAAATCCCACAATCCCCTGCTGCACACGTGATGTCAATAAGGAAAGGAACATCCCAGTGCAATGCATTGTGGGTTATGTAGTTCCTACATGCTGTCTGTAAGCTGTGGGGAAGTTGTTACAATCTGTAACATCAGTGTTTTAGTCCCTCCTCCCCTGCCAGGATTTCCAATGATGCAGAAAGAGAAGAGCTGTTTTGCAGTTGGATTTCAGCATATAAATGGGATTTATTCCTACTGGTTGAAGGAACAGATTACAGAGATAGGGATATTAGGGGTTTCTGGGTTGTGTGGGGCTCTTAGATAGTTTCAGAAGCCGGAGTTCCCCTTTAATATAACAGCTCGTTCTCGTTCCCGGTGGAAATACTTTGGGAAGTTGCTTGTTACATTTTCTTTCATAATGCATAATACATAATGGGGGGTAGAATTACTGCCGCTATGGATGAACAGGCAGTTAGACAATAATATTGCAGGCACGGTTGTACAATAGACGCACGTGACCGTACATGATTTGTACAAAGGGAGCTTCTGCAATATATTATATTTACACACCCCGGTTCACATGAGGACAGCGGCACAAGGGGCCCCCGCGCAGTGACCGGGGCAGAACCGCTGGGGCAGAGAGAGCACACAAACAGCACTGAGCAGCCCTGGGTAAATGAAGCGGCTTAGGGACAGAACCTGCACTCATTGGGCCTCAGCACAATCAATGCTTCATGCGGCTCAGGCTGCTCAAGTACCATTCCCTGAGCTTAATCACAGAAGCACGTGACTTGGTAGCCAGCGGTTATCCACATCTGATAGTCTCTAGCAACAGCCGTAACTAACGCTGCACGGAGAGACAAGGATATTCCAATAACCCAGTCTCACCCAACTGGTCACACAGAGCAGCCTTACAGCGGCGCTGAAATCGAGCATGGTCAGTCTCTCATTCAAACCAGAGGGCCCCAACAGATTTAAAGGACAACTATACCCTTCAAACAATGTAGGTCTCTATAAAAATATATTACATAAACAGCTCATATGTAAAACCCTGCTTCATCGAAATAAACCATTTTCATATAAATATCCTTTAGCAGTATGTGCCATTGGGTAATCCTAAATAGGAAACTGCCATTTTAAGTACTAAGCCCCGCCCCCTGGGATCATAGGAGTCACAGTGCACACAAACAAGCCAAGGCACACATACATGCTAGGCCCCATCAGCCAATGAATGGGCAGAGTTCTGCCTTTTGCTCCCACACTACTTCCTGTTACAGTTAGAGCTGCATCACTTCCTGTCAGCTGATCTCTGAGGGAGCACACAGCCCATCACTAAATGGCGGCTCAAGGGAAAGGATGTAAAAGGGCAATATTTACTGATATATATATTCCAGTTTGGGGAGATTCTTTAATAGGCCGCTTACATAATATAAACTGTTGGTTACGTATTCATTCTGGGGGTGTAGTTTCCCTTTACAGTCAGAACAAATAACTTTACTACTGGGTTGGGGCACATTTTACTGCAAGCCATGAAATGGCCCCTTTTGTTACTAAAAACACTAGTTTAACAAGCCTGCCCCCTGCCAGCCATAAATGGCCAATAATAGCGGCTAACTCAGTCCCTGCCCATGTATAAAGCGCTTGGGACTAGCCGCCCGACAGATATCCACCTGAAAATGACATTTTATCAGCCAGGATTAAAAATTCTATTGGGTGAGAAATGAACTTTCACACTGATACGGGCACAATAGCCCCATGGCCTGGCAGTATGAGCCACTTGTTGGTCGGTTCTGATGGATTTGGCCCAAAGAGCAGCTTGCCAACATGCAGACACTCCAACCTGAGAGAGCACCCTGCTATTTAAAGGGGAAGTATCTGGTATGTGTGTCTTGCAATAACCTCGGCCGGCACACCCCTTAAAAAAATAAAAACAGCCTGGGGGAGTTTATGGCAGGGAGACGGGGAGTTGCCGTTTTACCTTTCCTTTCAACAGAAACCTTTTAAAAAGTATGTATAGTTACACTGAAATTTCACATTCCAGCTTCCTGGGTCTTAAAAGCAGCTGTGGGAGGAGTAGGTAGATAATTAAACTACCAGCACACGTAATGAGTTGATCTCCAGTTTATCTGTAAACCGAAACAATCACAGCAAAGCAAAAACGGGAGGGGGTTGTTTACACAGAGCCATGCAGTCCCAGTGGGCTTCATTAACAATTATAGGTCCAGAAGCTTTAAGGCATGATGCACTATGCACCGACCCACAGCAGGCAAGGGCGTGACTACTCAGCTCTACCATAAAAATAACAAAAACTGGAATGCCGTATTTCCCCTTTAATTTAACTTCTCACATTCTGGTAGCTTTTATGCTGAAAAATGTTATCTATATAATAGAAAGAGTGCCGCACACACAGGGACTTGATACAAAAGAAAAAGTGTTTTTATTGAAAAACTTCCAACATTTCAAGCACAACCAGTGCTCTTCCTCAGGGACAAACTATGAGAGCGCTGGTAGCCAATATAGCCAATATATTCCATTATTTCCCATGTGAGCAGTCAGTATTTATACAGTCCATGTGGCATGCTTCATAGATAACAATGGGAGCTATTTAGCCTGCTACAAACAGCTACAAGCTGGGGGGGGGGGGGGGGGATGAGGTTGCACCAGTACAAACCAATATCTGCACAGAATAACTGCACCATGGAACAAATAGCAGCTTTGTGTCTCAAAGAAAGTGGTGTGGGGGCTGCAGCCGGCCCACCCCACATGGTTACCAGCCACTATATCAGTCCCCTTATTGATGTTCCGCTAGTCCCTGTGTTTCCAGCCAAAGCCTAAAGCCCTCCCCTTCCTGCTTTGTATTCACTTCCAAAAAGATTTACTGGCCCATTCCAGCCCCCCCCCCCCCACCCAGCACTCCCTTTGATCTCCCCCCACTACTGATAATGCAGATGTTTACTCACAGAGTCAGATAATCCCATGGTGCATATAAGCGTACGCTCTCCATTGCTCCTTTTACACAATCACGTGCCCTGTGGCTCACCATTCCCCCACGTGAGCAGATCGGATACTAGCCATACACAGGCCAACCAATGGCTGCCAGCTTAGCCATTCCAGACCCAGTCAGTAGCTTTAGGAAGACATTGTGTAAAAAAACAAGAATATGGCAGTGCATTATACCCCTCCCAAAACCCTACTAGTCCCGCCAATCTATTCCACTTCTACATCAGCAGCTGAGCTGACCTGATAGGGAACTGAAGCCTGGCTTGGGTGACTGAAGGGCTGTGATTGGCTATCCCCCTCCTACTGTGCTTCTGGCAGGGACCGTTAGGACACGCCCACCCCTCATTTGAAACCCAGACAGGGACCTGAGAGGATCTATAGGGATCTCCATTAAGGAGGCCATACATGGGCAGATTTCAGCTGCCTATTTGGGCCCTTAAGACCGACTCGGCAGCTTATCTGCCCATGTATGGGGGCCTTCCCAACAAAAATTGGACAGATGTCAATTGGACCAGCTTGATGTGGTCCTCGCTCTGACTTTTTCTATGCCTTTCATTTCTAGGGCCAAACAATCGCATAAGCATGATATTGCCCAGCCAAGATGGCCCGGAATGCATTGTAGGCCCCCAAGGGTATAGGCAGATACAAAATACATGCGCAGATTTTATCCTTATCCGACCCAAATTTTCTAACCTGTCCGATCAATTAAACGACCAATCGCCATGGTACGAAAATTATCAGTATGGTAATTTGGAGCCCCACACAGGGTCCAAAAATTGTACGAAACTAAGTTTCATACAATTGTATTGGTGCATGTATGGGCAGCTTTATGCTCTGTATCTCATTTAATGCGTACAAGATCAAACCGATGCCCTGCTAATTGTTCTCTGCTCTGTGATCGGTGTAGGGGGTAAAGACCTGCTTTTCTCCACTGGGGTATTAAAGCAATGGCGCAATCTATACCCCTCGGTGCCACCAATCTTGGAGTGGAAACCAGCGGGAGGAGGCAGGAATGTGCCAATGGTTGGATGCCATATGCCAAGGAGCAAATGCTTAGGGCAAGTGGCTGGAACAATGTAGGCTGTTTGTAATTAATTTGTATTCTAATTAATCTAAGTACAGCAAGAGGAACAGGGAGCAGGTATTGTACCCTGTGGGGCAGCAGTGCCCTCCCTTATGAGCAGAAATGGAGCCACTGATCATTATGGTTGAACGTGATGGACGTATGTCTTTTTTCAACCCAACTTACTATGTTACTACTATGATCTCCACAGTAGGCCATAGACAATTAGTCGGAGTTGGCCAGACTGTACAATGAGTGGGGCAGAAAGATTTATTGCAGCTAATCAAGCCCAGGACAGACAGGAGCTTTAATGCCCCAGGAAGCTGGGTGTTGGTACAGATCTGCCCACATCTGTCTCTGCTTCCAGCCGCTCGCGCCAGTCTCGGGGCAGTGCCACATACTCTGAGGTACCTACGCCTGGGAACCAGTGAGATTGGCAGGGCATATGGCACCAAGGGCTACATCATTCAGAACCTAGGACACTGGGGGGCCACACGGACCCCATGCTGAAAGCTCAGGTGAAGGTGATTTGCCTTTCAGTTACTGATGTCTCAGACCCGGGAACACTCATTTTACTGAGCACAAAGGTCACCTTGCTTTCATAATGTATAATTAATGAGCGTAATGTCCCTTTTATCCATACAGACATGCAGATTAGCGTGGCCTCGTGTACTAATGGGCATTTATAGGGCCAGTCACCAGAACACGCACACATTTACTGGGTTTATTTGCTATTTAAACTGACATTCGTGTCTGGCAAATGAAAATACAGCTGCTCCTGGCCGGGCAAACACTGCTCTCAGCACCTTATTAGGCCTCCTGGGAAATACACAGAGTTCTTGTTATTTTGTACTAGTGTCTATGGTGAGTGTCTACTGTTATTATATTACAGAGCAGGTACCCCAAATCCCCCCCTAAATGGCCTTCAGGCTGGGCCCCCTTAGCCCATAACAAGGTTACAGATATATAGAAACATTGGGGTAACAGTCACCCCGCTATAGTTCCAGGGGTACCCAGGGCACAAATAAGCACTCACCCCAAATCCCCCCCTAACTGGCCTTCAGGCTGGGCCCCCTTAGCCCATAACAAGGTTACAGATATATAGAAACATTGGGGTAACAGTCACCCTGCTATAGTTCCAGGGGTACCCAGGGCACAAATAAGCACTCACCCCAAATCCCCCCCTAACTGGCCTTCAGGCTGGGCCCCCTTAGCCCATAACAAGGTTACAGATATATAGAAACATTGGGGTAACAGTCACCCCGCTATAGTTCCAGGGGTACCCAGGGCACAAATAAGCACTCACCCCAAATCCCCCCCTAACTGGCCTTCAGGCTGGGCCCCCTTAGCCCATAACAAGGTTACAGATATATAGAAACATTGGGGTAAGTCACCCTGCTATAGTTCCAGGGGTACCCAGGGCACAAATAAGCACTCACCCCAAATCCCCCCCTAACTGGCCTTCAGGCTGGGCCCCCTTAGCCCATAACAAGGTTACAGATATATAGAAACATTGGGGTAACAGTCACCCCGCTATAGTTCCAGGGGTACCCAGGGCACAAATAAGCACTCACCCCAAATCCCCCCCTAACTGGTCTTCAGGCTGGGCCCCCTTAGCCCATAACAAGGTTACAGATATATAGAAACATTGGGGTAACAGTCACCCCGCTATAGTTCCAGGGGTACCCAGGGCACAAATAAGCACTCACCCCAAATCCCCCCCTAACTGGCCTTCAGGCTGGGCCCCCTTAGCCCATAACAAGGTTACAGATATATAGAAACATTGGGGTAACAGTCACCCTGCTATAGTTCCAGGGGTACCCAGGGCACAAATAAGCACTCACCCCAAATCCCCCCCTAACTGGTCTTCAGGCTGGGCCCCCTTAGCCCATAACAAGGTTACAGATATATAGAAACCCCTGGAGCTATTCAGCTGATGGAAGCGGGCAGACTCAATCACTGGTCGGATCGGGCTGGGGCACACAGGGCACAGGGGCATTTCAGTGAATATGGAACTTTTCCTGTTACAAAATATTAAGTGAAACACTCAGCCACACAAACAAATGTCATTTCTTAGAATTGTGTACTTGTGCTGAAAGGAAAGAAACATTGCACAATGTGGATCACTTGGGGGGGGAGTGGAAACTTGCGGTAAGACAAATTTGAGCCCCTAAGGACACGGCTGAATACACAATACTATAAGGTACATCTGCACTCAGTTGGAGCATCTGTATTTCTGGGACAAATATCCGGCTTTGCACCTGTTCCCCATTCGGCTTCCCTGGCTGCTGGTTTGTGCCGTAACTGTCACCCCTTGGTTACTCCGGTTAGTGAGCCAGGGCTGGCACTAGCCACACCAGGGGATCTAGCCGCACTCTGGCTGGCACCCAAGTACCATCAAAGCTTTTGTCCAGACCGGGTTGGGCACTGCTGGCCAACCACTGTAGGCAACACTGGGGCCGCTAAAGGTGGCCATACACAGCAACATCTTCTTCCGATATCCCCACCTACGGGGCGGGTACAGGCACCATTGGTTCAGGTACTCTATCAACTAGCCTGTGTGGTCACCAATCCAATGGAAAAAAATCAAACCATGGCCAATCGTTCAGATAAGCTGCCAAATCGGTATAAAGGACCAAAATTGGCAGCTAGAATCGGCCCCTACCATACAATGCTGTACCAGGGACCCGGGACTATGCACTGAGCAAATCCCTTCTTTATCTATGACTGGTACCATTTACACCCCCGGCCAGCTGTGCTCCATATAATATTTATCATGGCCACACAATGAGGGTGATTTATGCCCCCTTTAAAGCTAAGCGGATCAATGACTGCAACACAAATGCATAATGGGCTGCCCCACTAGGGAAATCCATATACAGAGGAACCCCCCTCCCAATACTAATAAGGAATGATCCATGACAAGAGGATGCTATTTTATGCTTCTTTCCTATGTGGGGGGGGGGGGGGGTGAGTTATTTTGTCACCATCTTGGTCTGCCCAACCCACCAGAGCTCCCTATTCAATCCCATAGCATCACATACATGTAAGGCGTTTCCTAAAACCAGTTCAAAAGCAAGAGACCCCCCCCCCCCCAACTGTGCAAATGCAACTGTAAATATACCCAGAAGCCTAAATTAAAGTGACAACCAAAATGAAGCCTTGTATTTACACTGCACTGTACAGGCTAGTGACTCAAGGACAATGTGCCACTGCCATTCAATAGAAAAAAATGGTGGTCTTAACTCCCCCTACCAGACTATTATGGCTCATAAACCTAATGGCTGGTCTATAGAACGCAGTGATTAAAGGAACAGTAAATTAAAGTGCACGTCCCTTTAACTCACACTAATTTACACACAAGCCTTGGGAACAGCCTAGATGCACCCAGAAATAAGTGCCTTTTAGCAGCACCAGTGACCACACTATATACATTATACTTCTATAGTTCTGCATCATTTCTATAAGACATTTCTATTTAAAGGAGACACATCATATAAAAATTATGAATGTATCAGTGACCTATACTCCTCTAAATATAGAAGGGATGGGCTTTAAAAAGTTGTGTTTCAGACGGATATATTAAGAGATTCTGCCAAAACCCCACTAGCCCCGCCCATCTGTGCCACTTCCTGCTGCCTCCTTTCCCAGGCTGTGCAGGGGGGGCGGCGGCACTGTAGGATAGGAAGCAATCAGCAGCTAGGCTGACCTGATAGGGAACTGAAGCCTGTCTGTGCCTGTGTGACTGCAGGGCTGTGATTGGCTCTCCCCCTCCTACTGTGCTTCTGTCAGGGACACGCCCACCCCTCATTTGAAACCCAGACAGGGACCTGAGAGGATCTATAGGGAGCTCCAATAAAGGGGCCATTGTTACAGATAGGGTTAATGTTTAGCCCAAAGGGAAACCAGCACCGTATATTATCACCGTATATTATTCATAATTGCCTATAGGGTTAGGGGTTTTTCCCATTTATCCTATATGTCTCCTTTAAAATACATTAATTTAATTTGTGTAGGGTTTCCTGGTCCGACTCATGATCATGTGTAATTGAACACACACAAAAACTAAATGGAAAATAAATAACAGGAGCAATGTGCATGGCTTCCCGCACACCCACAGGGCACAGTCAGACCCTCAGATACTAGCGCTTTTTATATGAAAACAACCCATATCCCTTAGAACGTTGGTGAGGCCTGTGGGTGCTTTGATGCTACAGGAGAATATATATAACACTAAGGGGGTATTAGAGTCTTACCCCTTGGTGTTATAGCCCGTTTTGTCTATCAATAAGTGTAGCCCCCATGGGGCCCATCAGAATATGAGCCTCCCTCTCACTGCCACCCTGGCACGCACCCCAGCAGCTACACACACAGATCAAGTCAGCCAATATGGCTAATCTAAACCAGCCTGGGCAACCTCAGCCTGTGTGCTCAGAGTGAAATGAGCTTCAACTCACCTCAACCGGACTCCCATCAGCCACACTGGTAAATCCAGTTTTACCATTGCAGGAAACAGTACATTATATCTTAATTGCTTTAAAACGCTTTCACTTTTTGGTGTTACTGTTCCTTGAACTGCTGCTTTTACAAACCAATAGCCCAGTAGTAACCATTTACCATAAGCCTAATTATATCAGGCCAAAATCTACTTCTGACCGTAGGGACACTGGCAAAGCTTCAAACGGGGCAATATATATTCTTCTGCAGCATCAAAGCACCCACAAGCCTCCCCGCCTGCCTCTGTCCTAAGGGATATGGGTTGGTTGTTATCTCATAAAGCAAATATTAGGCAATGTGAGTAGCAGGAAATACTCCGAGATACAACGTAACAACACTGAGTATTTGTACCTGAGACTAATGAGTGTCCCTTTATTATGACCGGGAGGTGGGAATAGAAAGTGATGTTTCTATTTTACCCGACAACACTAAATTGGGCAAAACTATAGACTATCGGGAGAATCCAGGGTAATTCGATAGTTTGGCCCTGGGGTAAAGCCGGTCCGGGGACCACATCAACGAGCCGATGTGGTCCCCAATCCGACTAGATTTTCTAACCTGCCCGATCGAGATCTGGCCAATTTCAGGCCAGATGTCGGTCGGGCAGGCCCGTCGGTAGTGCCCATACACGGGCCGATTTGCTGCCAAATCGGTCCAAGGGGCCGATATCGGCAGCTACTATCGGCCCATGTATGGGGGCCTTAAGTTCCATGCAGGATGCTGCCACTTTGCAGAGCGATTTGGCAAAATTGGAAAACTGGGCAGCAAACTGGGAAATGATGTTCAATGTTGACAAGTGATCCTCCCATTGAGGAGGTTGGGGAATGCCCTGCCGGGGGATGTTGGGTAGGGGGTTCCTCACGGTGAGGGCAGTGAGGGGGTTGGGGAATGCCCTGCCGGGGGATGTTGGATAGGGGGTTCCTCACGGTGAGGGCAGTGAGGGGGTTGGGGAATGCCCTGCCGGGGGATGTTGGGTAGGGGGTTCCTCACGGTGAGGGCAGTGAGGGGGTTGGGGAATGCCCTGCCGGGGGATGTTGGGTAGGGGGTTCCTCACGGTGAGGGCAGTGAGGGGGTTGGGGAATGCCCTGCCGGGGGATGTTGGGTAGGGGGTTCCTTACGGTGAGGGCAGTGAGGGGGTTGGGGAATGCCCTGCCGGGGGATGTTGGGTAGGGGGTTCCTCACGGTGAGGGCAGTGAGGGGGTTGGGGAATGCCCTGCCGGGGGATGTTGGGTAGGGGGTTCCTGACGGTGAGGGCAGTGAGGGGGTTGGGGAATGCCCTGCCGGGGGATGTTGGGTAGGGGGTTCCTCACGATGAGGGCAGTGAGGGGGTTGGGGAATGCCCTGCCGGGGGATGTTGGGTAGGGGGTTCCTCACGGTGAGGGCAGTGAGGGGGTTGGGGAATGCCCTGCCGGGGGATGTTGGGTAGGGGGTTCCTCACGGTGAGGGCAGTGAGGGGGTTGGGGAATGCCCTGCCGGGGGATGTTGGGTAGGGGGTTCCTCACGGTGAGGGCAGTGAGGGGGTTGGGGAATGCCCTGCCGGGGGATGTTGGGTAGGGGGTTCCTCACGGTGAGGGCAGTGAGGGGGTTGGGGAATGCCCTGCCGGGGGATGTTGGGTAGGGGGTTCCTCACGGTGAGGGCAGTGAGGGGGTTGGGGAATGCCCTGCCGGGGGATGTTGGGTAGGGGGTTCCTCACGGTGAGGGCAGTGAAAGGTTGGGGAATGCCCTGCCGGGGATGTTGGGTAAGGGGTTCCTCACGGTGAGGGCAGTGAGGGGGTTGGGGAATGCTCTGCCGGGGGATGTTGGGTAGGGGGTTCCTCACGGTGAGGGCAGTGAGGGGGTTGGGGAATGCCCTGCCAGGGGATGTTGGGTAGGGGGTTCCTCACGGTGAGGGCAGTGAGGGGGTTGGGGAATGCCCTGCCGGGGGATGTTGGGTAGGGGGTTCCTCACAGTGAGGGCAGTGAGAAGGTTGGGGGGGCAGATTCTGTTAATGCCTATAAGAGGGGCTTGATGATTTCTTGAACGAGCAGAATACCCAAGGCTATTGTGATACTGCCCATAGCACTGTGCCGCTCTAGAACAAAGTAAGATGTGAATGCACTTATATAGAGTATTCACTGCACCATCGCTATAGGGCACAAAGGGCATGAATGGGCTGTGCAAGGGAGGGGGGGGGCAAGACCCCACACCAGGCGAGTGTCTGTACCACGCAGTGCCAAGCAGGACTGGGCCTTCCATCACACCCTGCCTACTCCATGCACCCACTGAGCCGAGATCTGAAATTCTAATGGTTCTGTAACAGTAAGGATCCACATAAAGAGACATAAAGAGAAACTGTTCCTACCCAAGGACTGGGGAGCCATGTTGCACTTACACCAATAGTTGCTGTTTGTACGGAAACACATTCTCCCTGGTCCCGCCGCGCCCTTCCTTTCTGCCTCCTGGGTTTTACATTTGGTACAAGCGGTGGAGCCAGGGTGGCCTTTGGCTATGGGTTAGGGGCAGCCTCATCCCAAAATATCACAGATACTTCCTGCTTACAGGGGTCATACCAGCCTTCCCCTGGGCACTGCCATCCCCACATCAATGAGGAAAGCATGGCGACACTCCTATCTGCGGCCATGTATTGTAAGGACAGAGTAACTGGTTGCTCACAGGCCGGTACCACAAGTTACTACAATTACTGTGTTACATGATGCTGTGTATTAATTTTTTTTAATGGAACCGGACAACACGGCTCTGCCCAATAGAAGGCCAATCTAGTAACTGCATCAGCACAAGCAGAAAAAATGGGCTCAGCCAAGGTAAGCAAGATGGCTGCCTCCAGCCCCCAGTTATTAATGCAGCTAAGCAGAGATGATGATCTGAGCGTACCAACTATATAAGGGCAGTTCCAAAGATAAAAACTCTCCAACCGTTACAGACCTGAAACTTGCAGTGGTGGCAGTTGCAAAGATGAGCCCTGCCGTGTTACTTTCACTTTATGTCTGCAATAAATGTCAGCCTCGTAGCCAAGTAAGAAAGAATAGGAGCTGTTGCCATATGAAGCACCCGGCTGCCACAGAAAGCACCCGGCTAACATAGAAAGCACCCGGCCAGTACGGGTTTTTAAGCTTCCCTTTATTTTGCGGCTCTGCTCAGTAACAATACCGGCTACAATATTCCATTTAGATTCACCTGACCTTGAGAGGAATGACAGGACTAGCAGGGAAAGCGCTGGCAAGCCGGCAAGGAAACGTGGGCCGCAATCTGCCTAGCAAAGCAAAATATTTGCACTGCCCAGGATAAAACAATGACAATAGAATCAACCCACAAGGTCCCAACGTGCTCGGAACTGAACCCGGCCAACTCTCATCCCATCCCTGCACGGTGCCCCCAAGCAAGGCAAAGGCCAATGGATTGGCTTGGTATGATGCGGCTAGCTGCTTGGCTCTGCGGGGTAAATATCCCCACACCCCCACACAGGGGGCCCGTTACCCACATATAAAAAGCTGTATAATAAACCCAATTTCTTTTTTTTAATTGAATAACCCATAACTGTTATAAATGTATTTAAAAATCTGAGCTGTCAATCATATATTGCCTGCGGCATAGAGGCGGGGCAGGCAATATATGATTGACAGCTCAGATTTTTTTTAATTACAATTACTTTCCATTCAGCACTTCCTAGATATCACCTAGATGGCAAATATATAAGATATAAGATTTTGGGGGGGAAACAAAGCTTTGCCTTAATAACAGTGTACACAATGGCCCCGACCTGCTGGCTGTGACTGTAAATTCCAAAGCTGAAAGAAATAAAAATGTAAATAACTTATATAAAGTAACATTTATTTTGCTCATCTAACATGATAGAAAAGGATTTGGAATTATTTCTTAGGGTAACAGGTCCCCTTTAATACAGAGAGGGTTTATCACTCTGGTACTTGTTAGGCACGCCCTAGTGATTATAATCCCTTACCTCGCACCCTAAGGCCAGCACCCCCCTCGCACCCTAAGGCCAGCGCCCCCCTCGCACCCTAAGGCCAGCGCCCCCCTCGCCCCCTAAGGCCAGCGCCCCCTCGCCCCCTAAGGCCAGCGCCCCCTCGCCCCCTAAGGCCAGCGCCCCCTCGCCCCCTAAGGCCAGCGCCCCCCTCGCCCCCTAAGGCCAGCGCCCCCCTCGCCCCCTAAGGCCAGCGCCCCCTCGCCCCCTAAGGCCAGCGCCCCCCTCGCACCCTAAGGCCAGCGCCCCCCTCGCACCCTAAGGCCAGCGCCCCCCTCGCACCCTAAGGCCAGCGCCCCCCTCGCACCCTAAGGCCAGCGCCCCCCTCGCACCCTAAGGCCAGCGCCCCCCTCGCACCCTAAGGCCAGCGCCCCCCTCGCACCCTAAGGCCAGCGCCCCCCTCGCACCCTAAGGCTAATGCCAGACAAGGCGTAGGGCGGATATTTTCAGCAAGCGGAAAAGTGCTTGCCGAAAATACCGCCCTACACCTCCTACATGTGCCTGCACCAGAATGAATGGAATACGTTTGGGTGCAAGCACATGTAGCGGAAATACACATAAAAACGCGAGAGCTTGAAAGTATTTCGCTTTTCCGCCTGCCGAAAATATCGGCCCTACGCCTCGTCTGGCATTAGCCTTAGCCAGCTCCCCCCTCACACCCTAAGCCAGTGCCACTCTGCTTAAAAAATACACCACATCACTGTAGTATTCTGGTGAGCACTGCCATCTTTTTTGCCAGAAGAGTTAAACTGAAACACAGTATAGAAAAAACAACTGAACTTCTCTCTACTGAGCATGTGCCAGCCCCGGGCTGTGGCAAAGATCCTATGATAGGAAAGAAGGCAGCGGCACAGTACTCACTAGTATAGTACCTCAGGTTTGTTCATTCTTCAGCAAAACAGCAACAGACCAGGGTCTGAGCTAAGCAATCATAATCACGGGGAGGGGGGGGGAACTAAATCATCAACTTAACTATACACATTTGCAGAGCAGATAATTAACCCCATTATGACAAGTCATGAGCTACATCAGCCTGAGTGAACCCTTTGGCCCCTGGGTGAGTAATGAGATGGCATGGGGGTTGTGCAAAGGGAGTTTCCAGCCTGTTGATCAATACCCCATCTAAAGGTCCCCCATACACGTTAAGATTCGCTCGCTTGGCGAGATGATCTTCACCCGATATCCCCACCTACGGGTGGGCGATATCGGGGAGTGTATATTGGCGGCAATGGGGCAGTCGGTTCTGGGACCGCATCAACGAGCCGATGCGGCCCCCGATCCGACTGAATTTTCTAACCTGGCCGATCGATATCTGCCCAATTTCAGGCCAGATATCGGTCGGCCAGGCCCCTCGCTTATGTCCCTACACAGGCTGATAAGCTGCCGAATCAGTCTAAGGGACCCATATCAGCAGCTACAATCGGCCTGTGTATGGCCATTAACCCTTTTAAAGGGGGTTGTACACCTTCAAATCAAGTATGATGTAAAGAATGCTATTCTTAAGCTGGCCATACACGCACTGATACTATTGTATGAAACCTCGTTTCGTACGATATTCAGTGCGTGTATGGCATGTCAGCGAGTTGACCGATATCGCAGGAAGCTGCCGATATCGGACGACTCACCGATCGGCCAGGTTAGAAAATTTTGATCGGGCCCCATAGAAGGCGCCTGACCAAAATCTGCCGTCAGGGCTGAATCGGCAGAAGGAGGTAGAAATCCTATTGTTTCTACCTCCTTATCTGCTGTTTCAGCCGACTGTGTGTAGCGGGTCTGACGATGTTTCGCCACGTGTATGGCCAGCTTTAGACAATTTGTAATTGGTCTTCATTTTTCAGTTTTTGACTTATTTAGCTTTTTGTTCAGCGGCTCTCCAGTTTGGCATTTTAGCAGCTTTCTGGTTTCTAGGGTCCAGTTTAACCTAGCAACCAGAGAGTGGTTTGACAGAAAGACCAGCATATAAATAGAGGAGGGCCTAAATGGAAAGTTAGGTAATAGAAAGTAACAATGACAATAAAACTGGAGCCTCACTGAGCAATATAGTTATTGGCTGCCGGGGTCACTGACCCCCAGTTGGAAGCTGTAAAGAGCCAAAAGAGGAATGCAAATAATTCAAAAAGTATGAAAAACGAAGACCAATTGAAAACTTGCTAAGACAAGGATATTCTATAAGATACTAAAAGTTAACCTGAAGGTGAACCACCCCTTAAATATATTGATTGGGTAGGGCACATACAAGGTTTGCTTTTCCTTTAAACTGGAGTATCGTCCAAATCTGCCCACAGTGGAAGTTGCCCCAGTACATGTATTGCCCCGGTACATGTATAGATCATACCACAGCATGATCAGAAGGTGTCGGAAGAATTAACAAAATTCAGCTCATCTGCAGCAGAAGATGGCGGGCTGATCTGGTACAATCAGATTGTAGGCAATCTGTACACGCACACGGGGGGGGGGGGGGGGCAGTGCCAAGATGAATTCCTTATTCAGCGATGTCTGGGAACATATTAATGAAAACTTCCCTCTCCCAGAATGCCAAGTTCAGGATGTGCTCACCGGATGTACCGGGCAGACCCGCAGCGCTGTGTGTACATTTGTGATTATAATTAGAGGGTGAAAGCAAGTGGGGGGGGGGGGGGGGGGTAATTGGCCTCATTGGTCCCTCACTGGTGTCTGTATCAACACAGCCACACAAACACTATCACGGCTTGTTGATACACAAACACTTCACATACTTAGTGCAGCTGCCTGAGCCTCAGTAGGAAAAATTCTTCTCTGCAATTTCCCCCTTTTAACCCTTACTAGCACGGTGTCCAACTGATAGGAACTAAACTTGGTCACGTCTGTAACTAACAAGAAACAACATATAATGTTCTACGGATGGGTGCCAACCAGAAACCCCCCCCCCCGCTTGGCTGTTACACATTTGGTCACGTCACCTTAGTTCATAATGAAAGTACAGATATTAAAGGAACAGTAACATCTAAAAATGAAAGTGTTTTAAAGGAATGACAATATAATGTACTGTTGCCCTGCCCTGGTACAGAAACCCTACTATAGTTTATATAAATACCCCGCTGTGTAGCCCCGGGGGCAGCCATTCCTGCACTGGTACAGCTGGGGTGTTTGCTACAGAAACCCTACTATAGTTTATATAAATACCCCGCTGTGTAGCCCCGGGGGCAGCCATTCCTGCACTGGTACAGCTGGGGTGTTTGCTACAGAAACCCTACTATAGTTTATATAAATACCCCGCTGTGTAGCCCCGGGGGCAGCCATTCCTGCACTGGTACAGCTGGGGTGTTTGCTACAGAAACCCTACTATAGTTTTATATAAATACCCCCGCTGTGTAGCCCCGGGGGCAGCTATTCCTGCACTGGTACAGCTGGGGTGTTTGCTACAGAAACCCTACTATAGTTTATATAAATACCCCGCTGTGTAGCCCCGGGGGCAGCTATTCCTGCACTGGTACAGCTGGGGTGTTTGCTACAGAAACCCTACTATAGTTTATATAAATACCCCGCTGTGTAGCCCCGGGGGCAGCCATTCCTGCACTGGTACAGCTGGGGTGTTTGCTACAGAAACCCTACTATAGTTTATATAAATACCCCGCTGTGTAGCCCCGGGGGCAGCCATTCCTGCACTGGTACAGCTGGGGTGTTTGCTACAGAAACCCTACTATAGTTTATATAAATACCTCACTGTGTAGCCCCGGGGGCAGCCATTCCTGCACTGGTACAGCTGGGGTGTTTGCTACAGAAACCCTACTATAGTTTATATAAATACCCCGCTGTGTAGCCCCGGGGGCAGCCGTTCCTGCACTGGTACAGCTGGGGTGTTTGCTACAGAAACCCTACTATAGTTTATATAAATACCCCGCTGTGTAGCCCCGGGGGCAGCCATTCCTGCACTGGTACAGCTGGGGTGTTTGCTACAGAAACCCTACTATAGTTTATATAAATACCCCGCTGTGTAGCCCCGGGGGCAGCCATTCCTGCACTGGTACAGCTGGGGTGTTTGCTACAGAAACCCTACTATAGTTTATATAAATACCCCGCTGTGTAGCCCCGGGGGCAGCCATTCCTGCACTGGTACAGCTGGGGTGTTTGCTACAGAAACCCTACTATAGTTTATATAAATACCCCGCTGTGTAGCCCCAGGGGCAGCCATTCCTGCACCGGTACAGCTGGGGTGTTTGCTACAGAAACCCTACTATAGTTTATTTAAATACCCCGCTGTGTAGCCCCGGGGGCAGCCATTCCTGCACTGGTACAGCTGGGGTGTTTGCTACAGAAACCCTACTATAGTTTATATAAATACCCCGCTGTGTAGCCCCGGGGGCAGCCATTCCTGCACTGGTACAGCTGGGGTGTTTGCTACAGAAACCCTACTATAGTTTATATAAATACCCCGCTGTGTAGCCCCGGGGGCAGCCATTCCTGCACTGGTACAGCTGGGGTGTTTGCTACAGAAACCCTACTATAGTTTATATAAATACCCCGCTGTGTAGCCCCGGGGGCAGCCATTCCTGCACTGGTACAGCTGGGGTGTTTGCTACAGAAACCCTACTATAGTTTATATAAATACCCCGCTGTGTAGCCCCGGGGGCAGCCATTCCTGCACCGGTACAGCTGGGGTGTTTGCTACAGAAACCCTACTATAGTTTATATAAATACCCCGCTGTGTAGCCCCGGGGGCAGCCATTCCTGCACTGGTACAGCTGGTGTGTTTGCTACAGAAACCCTACTATAGTTTATATAAATACCCCGCTGTGTAGCCCCGGGGGCAGCCGTTCAAGCACAGGATAGGGCACAGATAAGTTCAGTTGTATACAAATGGGATATTACACAGCTTATCTGTCATCTGCTGTGTAACCTGCACCTTTCCAGCTTTAATGGCTGCCCCCATTGCTACACAGAAGCTTGTTTATATAAAATTTTTTTGGTGTTACTGTTCCTTTAAACAGCTGCAACGGACACCATCCCATAGTACCAGAGACACCTAAACGGTATAGACACTTGCCATCAGGGTGGGATACCGGACCCTTCGATGGCCTATACGGACTATATGAACTAGATCCTTGGCCGGTGGTCCTTGGCTACCAAGGAGGGAACGGAACTCATCCACCCAATCAGCCGCAGGCCCCAATGAGCAAACGTATCCATTTCCGAGAGACGTCCCTGTCACCTCCGGATCTGCAGACACCTCAGATGCCAAAGAGACACTGGGATATTGGATCAGAACATAATAGAAAGGCTGCGCCAACGTGCCCAGAGAACTGGCACAGGGCTATAGCGGAACTGCATCAAGCAACTTATAGCGACGGCACACAATGCCCCCAGCTGCCCCCGTGCCATACGCCTGATAAGGTTAAATAAGGCCCCGGCGCTATATGGGCTTATTATATGTTATAGAGAGAGGGACTAGTATGGCCAGTAAGTGCCGCTATTATGTTAGCCGGCCAATAAAGCTTACATAACATTGGCTCACACAGCAATACTCTTATTATTTACACAGGGACTGTCCCAGGGGACCCAGGGAGTCGCTATTTGGGCAGATGTTGTGCCACGAGGGCACCCATACTGGCACAGCCACGGGCCAGCCCGGCCCCCACTGCAGGTAAGAAGAAAGCCTAAAGTGAGATATGTGCTGTACTGACCCATACTGCCCTGTGCCTTAGTTCTACATGCCCAGGTACCTATACACTGGGTATGTGCCCTTTATACACCAGTATCGCTAGGGGCTGGTACCAGTATGGAGCCCTGTAACAGAGCTGTAAGTACAAAGCCACGGCGGGTAGGTAGGTACCCCTTCCATACTGTATCCCGGCACTCTTATGGGGCTGTGGGGCTCTATATTATTGTACTGGTAGCACTTGCCCTGAGGGGGGGTAACATACACAGCCATTGGGGTAAGTCTTTGTACAGAGCCATGAATGTGTTGCTATGGGGAGAGGGGACCCCCAAGCTCAGTGAAGATGCCAGCTAGTAGGCTAGTGCCAGGGCACAATGCAGAGGTATTTGCTAGCTTGGCACTGCAGCCCATTAATGGGGCACTATAGATGCCAGTGGCACACAGGGGGCTATTCCTGCAGCCAAGGGCAGTTTATTGTGTATCATGGGGCAGTTGGCAGCACAGGGGGCTATTCCTGCAGCCAATGGCAGTTTATTGTGTATCATGGGGCAGTTGGCAGCACAGGGGGCTATTCCTGCAGCCAAGGGCAGTTTATTGGGTATCATGGGGCAGTTGGCAGCACAGGGGGCTATGCCTGCAGCCAAGGGCAGTTTATTGGGTATCATGGGGCAGTTGGCAGCACAGGGGGCTATTCCTGCAGCCAAGGGCAGTTGGCTGCACAGGGGCAATTACAGCCAGTAAGGTACCTGCCAGCCCTTGGGGCAGTTAGCGGCACAGGGGCAATTACAGCCAGTAAGGTACCCTGCCAGGGGCAGTTAGCAGCACAGGGGCAAGTACAGCCAGTAAGGTACCTGCCAGGGGCAGTAAGCAGCACAGGGGCAATTACAGCCAGTAAGGTACCTGCCAGGGGCAGTTAGTAGTACAGGGGCAAGTACAGCCAGTAAGGTACCTGCCAGGGGCAGTTAGTAGTACAGGGGCAAGTACAGCCAGTAAGGTACCCTGCCAGGGGCAGTTAGTAGTACAGGGGCAAGTACAGCCAGTAAGGTACCTGCCAGGGGCAGTTAGCGGCACAGGGGCAAGTACAGCCAGTAAGGTACCTGCCAGGGGCAGTTAGTAGTACAGGGGCAAGTACAGCTAGTAAGGTACCCTGCCAGGGGCAGTTAGTAGTACAGGGGCAAGTACAGCCAGTAAGGTACCTGCCAGGGGCAGTTAGTAGTACAGGGGCAAGTACAGCCAGTAAGGTACCTGCCAGGGGCAGTTAGTAGTACAGGGGCAAGTACAGCCAGTAAGGTACCTGCCAGGGGCAGTTAGCGGCACAGGGGCAAGTACAGCCAGTAAGGTACCTGCCAGGGGCAGTTAGTAGTACAGGGGCAAGTACAGCTAGTAAGGTACCCTGCCAGGGGCAGTTAGTAGTACAGGGGCAAGTACAGCCAGTAAGGTACCTGCCAGGGGCAGTTAGTAGTACAGGGGCAAGTACAGCCAGTAAGGTACCCTGCCAGGGGCAGTTAGCGGCACAGGGGCAAGTACAGCCAGTAAGGTACCTGCCAGGGGCAGTTAGCAGCACAGGGGCAAGTACAGCCAGTAAGGTACCTGCCAGGGGCAGTTAGTAGTACAGGGGCAAGTACAGCCAGTAAGGTACCTGCCAGGGGCAGTTAGTAGTACAGGGGCAAGTACAGCCAGTAAGGTACCTGCCAGGGGCAGTTAGTAGTGCAGGGGCAAGTACAGCCAGTAAGGTACCCTGCCAGGGGCAGTTAGCGGCACAGGGGCAAGTACAGCCAGTAAGGTACCTGCCAGGGGCAGTTAGCAGCACAGGGGCAGTTAGTAGCACAGTAAGGTACCTGCCAGCCCGGAGGAGGGAACGTTCCCATGCCCCCAGGTGCCACTTACCCCGGTACCGGGCGCTGCTCCACCCCGCCAGTAGGGGGCTCCGGTTCCTCGTCGTCGCTGTCTCCCCCCGAGCTGCTCTCCGTAGCGTCCGAGTCGAACCCCCCCTGTGCCGCCCGCAGCCGGGCCGTAGCGCTCCCCGCCAGTCTCTCCAGCTCTCCGTGCGGGCACCCCGGCAGCCCCGCCGCGCCCAGCACTTGCACCAAGCCGGAGAGCTGCTGGCGGACGTGCCGCTCCACCTGCTTGGCCTGGATCACCTGCAGCCTCCGGCACAGCCGCCTGGCCCGGGCCCCCAGCTCCTGCTGCCGGAGGGACATCCTGGCTGCCCGCAGGGGGCACACCGACTCCTCCCCGGGCGCTTCCATCCCGCCGGCCTGGCCCCTCTCCTGCCCCTCCCCGGGGCCCCCTCCGTTCAGCTGCAGCCCCGGCCTCCTCCTCGGCGCCTTCCAGACGGCCAGCAGCGGCTCGGTGGGCTCCTTGGTGACGCTGGGGGAGGAGGCGGCCAGTTTGAGCCTCTGCTGAGTTTCCGTGGCGGCTTCGGTCAGCGCCGGGGCCATATCCGCCATGCAGAGGGGCAGTCGCGTCACGGCTCCGGGGGCCCCGGGCTCTTCATGGCCCGCAGCAAGGTGGGGGGTGGGAGGGGAGCAGACGGCGGGGCTTTCCTCACTCACTTCAATAGACGATCCGCTGCGGCCTCCTGTTCCCCGCCCGGGCAGCTAGAGGAACAAAAAGCTCCCTCACTCCTCCCCCCGCCTCCTCCTCCTCCTCTGCAGGGGCGGCCATTGCGCGCTCACACGGACCGCCGCCATCTTGGCTGGGGCACAAAGCGCGCCCCCATCCGGCCCCACCCAGCTGCGGGACCTACCATCTGGAGAGGGAGAGGGGGGGAGTCCAGCGGAATGACGGAATGTTCCAACGCTTTGGCAGCAGCCGCAAGGACGGGAAGTCTGAAGTAACTCAGTTCGTATTCACTTGGCTGCGGAGCAACCAGCAGTATCAGCTGCAATGGACTCTCATAGTCCGGGATATGTATGTGGGGTCCCTTGGGGCAACAATGTGTGAAAGTGATGGGGGGACCCAGCTGGGACAGTAACTACGGGAGGGATGGGGCTTCCCACAGCCCATAAGCTCACTGTGCTAGGGAGACTTGGAAATTCAGGGACAGGTATAGAAAATCCAGCTGGCAGGGCTGAACTGCTTGCAGCTTAATATAAATGTAATCAGTGCGGCCCTGCAGCATGGATTTATTAGTCCCTGAATTGTCAAGTGATCTGGTCCCCTTGGATTGGGCGCCCAGGCATTTTGGCAGTTTACTGCCAATAGATTCACCACAAAAGTGCCACCTAGAACGTATTCTGCAGAAAGCTTTACCCTACCTAAATAACAGCCCCAGATCTCCCTCTGTTTAAGATAGCAGCTGCCATTTTAGCTTGGTCTCAGTAGCTTCCTGCTGCAGCTCTGGCTGCTGGTAGCGAATTCTGATGGGAGGGGGAGAGAGAAGAAACTGAGCAGACTCGTGCCTGTGCCCTGAAGGATGTTTCTGAGAGAGGTCTGACACAGAAGAACGTGTTTACACAAAAGAAGACAAGAAATCCTGTGTTTCTTTTGATAGAGGACTCAGTGCAGTGTTTATGGCTGCATTTACATAGACATTTCTGATAAAGCTACAGAGTTTTTACCTTTCCTTCTCCTTAAATAGCAGGAGGCTTGCAGTTTGCTCATCCCTGACTTCCACTATCCTTCTCTCCTCACATCCCAGTCTTGCTGTGGTGCCCAGCAACTTGATCTGTTATTCTCAAAATAATCTTTTATAATGGTTTTGCGTGCCAATGAGGAGATAGCTTCCATTTCTTTCAGCAAATACTAGAAATTGGTGGATTTGTCTCCAGCTACCGAGTTGGTGGATCGAGAGGAACAATCACAAAAGTTGCTGCAAAATATGCCTAAAAAGGACAAATTGCTAAACAGGAAAGTGGTTGAAGATGAGTGGCAGAGACGGACATGTCACAGGATTGCTGTTAGACACCACATCCCTCCACAGCAATAACTGTACGTTATGAGCGCCACAAAACTGGTATCTGTGGTGGGGCTGCTGCCCGGAAAGGCTTTGCATCCGAGTAACCTCGACCCCTGGGCATTGCAAAAGGGCAATATGGTCTAATGAGTTGCCTTCCACCCTTTTCCCTCGGACCAGATGTGTTTATATAGGGAGATACTCAATGGATGCATTCAGCTGGAATCATTTATTGACCAATTAAAGGGAAACTAGTATTATTATAACATCCTGACAATACGATTTCCACTGCCGGCAACCATATGGGTTGGGTTTCTCCACTGACTTTTCTCTGGGTCGTCTGGCTCGCCAGTGTTCCACATTGCAGGTCATTGCCCTCTTTTCCCTTCGACGCTTCCGTACACAACTAGGACTTTCCATAACGTGCCCATAGTAAGGGCGCTTCAGTCTGATTATATGTGCCCAAAGCGAGACATTACGATGTGGTTACCTTGTTTCTTTGTTTTCCTTGCTGTTCCTGCAGGGCTTTATTCCACACCGGCGCTGTCCAGACCTCAACACGCAACCTCAACTCCCCTCGCTGATCCACAGAACTGCCTTTGCTCTGCATAAGTGGTACAGTGGCGCAAAGACATAAGAATGAAGAGGATCACTCGCTCGCAGGTACCCCCAGGCCATCACTGAGGGGTACCTAACATTTTGTTCCCCCTCCCCCCTTCCTTTCCAGTGATTATACCTTTCCTTCCCCTTTAAACAAAATAATATAGCTTCTGATCCAATGATTTTAAATGAACAGTATCACCAAAAAATGTAAGTTTTTTAAATTAATTAAAATATAATGTACTGTTGCTCTGTACTGGTACAAGTTGTTTTTTTGCTACAGAAACCCTACTATAGTTTATATAAATACCCCGCTGTGTAGCCCCGGGGGCAGCCATTCCTGCACTGGTACAGCTGGGGTGTTTGCTACAGAAACCCTACTATAGTTTATATAAATACCCTGCTGTGTAGCCCCGGGGGCAGCCATTCCTGCACTGGTACAGCTGGGGTGTTTGCTACAGAAACCCTACTATAGTTTATATAAATACCCCGCTGTGTAGCCCCGGGGGCAGCCATTCCTGCACTGGTACAGCTGGGGTGTTTGTTACAGAAACCCTACTATAGTTTATATAAATACCCCGCTGTGTAGCCCCGGGGGCAGCCATTCCTGCACCGGTACAGCTGGGGTGTTTGCTACAGAAACCCTACTATAGTTTATATAAATACCCCGCTGTGTAGCCCCGGGGGCAGCCGTTCCTGCACTGGTACAGCTGGGGTGTTTGCTACAGAAACCCTACTATAGTTTATATAAATACCCCGCTGTGTAGCCCCGGGGGCAGCCGTTCCTGCCCTGGTACAGCTGGGGTGTTTGCTACAGAAACCCTACTATAGTTTATATAAATACCCCGCTGTGTAGCCCCGGGGGCAGCCATTCCTGCACTGGTACAGCTGGGGTGTTTGCTACAGAAACCCTACTATAGTTTATATAAATACCCCGCTGTGTAGCCCCGGGGGCAGCCATTCCTGCACTGGTACAGCTGGGGTGTTTGCTACAGAAACCCTACTATAGTTTATATAAATACCCCGCTGTGTAGCCCCGGGGGCAGCCATTCCTGCACCGGTACAGCTGGGGTGTTTGCTACAGAAACCCTACTATAGTTTATATAAATACCCCGCTGTGTAGCCCCGGGGGCAGCCATTCCTGCACTGGTACAGCCAAAGCTCCAAAAAATTGCCCAAAACTGTACCTTGGCGGGTTTGTACTTTGGAAACCCACCTGGGCTGTAAATTAGTAGCCCAATTTGGTGGGAAAACCGCCAACCTGGCAACCCTGCTGCTTTACATCCCCAGTCTGCCCAAACTTTACCCACTTACCCATTAAGCCCTGCCCCTTTTCAGGTGCATGAAGCAGGACTGTCTCACCAGAAACCGTCCCATTGGGCTGAAGCATTTCATAAGTCAGAGTGGCCCTACCTTATATTGTTCGGAGTTTTTATTTTGCCCAGCCCCAGTTGTGTGTTATTTACATTAACAAAATGTGTGGCAAGCCATTAAAGGAGACATATCCTATAAAAATTATGAATGTACCAGGGAATTATACTCCTCTAGATATAGAAGGGATGGGCTTAAAAAAAGTTGTGTTTCAGACTGATTTATTGAGAAATTCCACAAAAACTTCACTAGCCCCGCCTATCTGTTCCACTTCCTGCTGGCGGAATTCTCTGGATGAGCTGGGGCACCGGCGGCCCTCCGTACACTGCACTGTAGGATAGGAACCAATCAGCAGCTAGGCTGACCTGATAGGGAACTGAAGCCTGTCTGTGCTTGTGTGACTGCAGGGCTGTGATTGGCTCTCCCCCTCCTACTGTGCTTCTGGCAGGGACCGTTAGGACACGCCCACCCCTTATTTGAAACCCAGACAGGGACCTGAGAGGATCTATAGGGAGCTCCAATAAAGGGGCCATTGTTACAGATAGGGTTAATGTTTAGCCCAAAGGGAAACCAGCACCGGATATTATTCATAATTGCCTACAAAATTAGCGTTTTTCCCCATTTATCCAATATGTCTCCTTTAAATATAGGCCTCCCTTCCTCACACAGTGGTACATTCCTGTCTCTGAAGCAGGTGCTCTAGTTGCCAGTGATGGTTTTCCCGCTTCACTCTCCTGAGGAGACCATGGCCCCGCCCCCATACTATCCTCCTTTCCCTCCTTATTCTTAGTACGTATTAGTGTTGCTTGGATGTTCCTGTCACACATAATGATAGCCCATTGTCCGGCCAGGAATTATTGGCAGATGGCACAGGCAATCACTTTGGGGCTGTAAACTGACACTTCCTCCTATTCACCACACGGATTTTCCCATCATCTCTCTATTCCTGTCAGGGAACCATTACTGTCACCCAAGGCACAGGTTTTCATTTGTGCTCCCTGTGGTAATGAGTAAAAAAGGGAAAGTAAACCCAAGGGAAGTGTGAATTAACATTACAGCCCTGAAGCTTTCCTTGCCACTGCTCAAATCTTATTTTTACTAGAATCAAATTCTTGTACAATTTTTAAGTTTCAAGTGCAAGGATACTGGTTGATATTGAAATGGTATATCAGTTGGGGTTCTGCTACAGGTATTGGACCCATTATCCAGAAAGTTCCGAATTACGGAACTTTCTATCGGTCTATCTCCCATAGACTCCATTATAAGCAAATAATTCTAATTTTTCAACACGATTTCCTTTTCTCTGTTATAATAAAACAGTACCTGTACTTGATCCCAACTAAGATATAATTACCCCTTATTGGGGCAGAACAGCCCTATTGGGTTTATTTCATGGTTAAATGATTCCCTTTTCTCTGTAATAATAAAACAGTACCTGTACTTGATCCCAACTAAGATATAATTACCCCTTATTGGGGGCAGAACAGTCCTATTGGGTTTATTTAATGGTTAAATGATCCCTTTTCTCTGTAATAATAAAACAGTACCTGTACTTGATCCCAACTAAGATATAATTACCCCTTATTGGGGGCAGAACAGCCCTATTGGGTTTATTTAATGGTTAAATGATTCCCTTTTCTCTGTAATAATAAAACAGTACCTGTACTTGATCCCAACTAAGATATAATTACCCCTTATTGGGGGCAGAACAGCCCTATTGGGTTTATTTAATGGTTAAATGATTCCCTTTTCTCTGTAATAATAAAACAGTACCTGTACTTGATCCCAACTAAGATATAATTACCCCTTATTGGGGGCAGAACGGCCCTATTGGGTTTATTTCATGGTTAAATGATTCCCTTTTCTCTGTAATAATAAAACAGTACCTGTACTTGATCCCAACTAAGATATAATTACCCCTTATTGGGGCAGAACAGCCCTATTGGGTTTATTTAATGGTTAAATGATTCCATTTTCTCTGTAATAATAAAACAGTACCTGTACTTGATCCCAACTAAGTTAAGGGAAATGAAGAATATGGCTAGCCCCATAGGGGGTTCCTGTGAACTACCCTCATATTATTTTGCCTATTGTACCACCCTGAAGAACAGACCAGTAATATGTGGGGTTCTGTTATAAAGCAATGCCCCATTCTCTGTACTTGAGCCTGTGTGTGTATATCTAATTATATAGATATACTGTATATAACTGAGTATGTGCCGGCAGTGCCTACAGACACCCCTCGTACAGGGAATTTCCCTCGATCTGCAGATCCACCCCCCCAGTCTGTTCCTGTCTGTCAGCGGAGATCAGACACTGTCGGTGACCCCTGCAGCACTGGATCGCTGTGTAGTTATTTTAAGATCACTTTATGTTTATAACTTACGGTATATACTAACCGCATATACAAATTGTAGTCTGAGGTGTTGAAGGGACCAGTTACAGGAAAAATGATAAAAATTTAATAGGGACCTTAGATTGTAAGCTCACTGGGGCAGGGGCTGATGGGAATGTGATAGGGACCTTAGATTGTAAGCTCACTGGGGCAGGGACTGATGGGAATGGGATAGGGACCTTAGATTGTAAGCTCACTGGGGCAGGGGCTGATGGGAATGTGATAGGGACCTTAGATTGTAAGCTCACTGGGGCAGGGCCTGATGGGAATGGGATAGGGACCTTAGATTGTAAGCTCACTGGGGCAGGGACTGATGGGAATGGGATAGGGACCTTAGATTGTAAGCTCACTGGGGCAGGGGCTGATGGGAATGTGATAGGGACCTTAGATTGTAAGCTCACTGGGGCAGGGGCTGATGGGAATGTGATAGGGGCCTTAGATTGTAAGCTCACTGGGGCAGGGGCTGATGGGAATGTGATAGGGACCTTAGATTGTAAGCTCACTGGGGCAGGGGCTGATGGGAATGGGATAGGGACCTTAGATTGTAAGCTCCACTGGGGCAGGGACTGATGGGAATGTGATAGGGACCTTAGACTGTAAGCTCACTGGGGCAGGGACTGATGGGAATGGGATAGGGACCTTAGATTGTAAGCTCACTGGGTCAGGGGCTGATGGGAATGAGATAGGGACCTTAGATTGTAAGCTCCACTGGGGCAGGGACTGATGGGAATGGGATAGGGACCTTAGATTGTAAGCTCACTGGGGCAGGGACTGATGGGAATGTGATAGGGACCTTAGATTGTAAGCTCACAAGGGCAGGGACTGATGGGAATGGGATAGGGACCTTAGATTGTAAGCTCACTGGGGCAGGGACTGATGGGAATGTGATAGGGACCTTAGATTGTAAGCTCACTGGGGCAGGGACTGATGGGAATGTGATAGGGGCCTTAGATTGTAAGCTCACTGGGGCAGGGACTGATGGGAATGTGATAGGGACCTTAGATTGTAAGCTCACTGGGGCAGGGACTGATGGGAATGTGATAGGGACATTCGATTGTAAGCTCACTGGGGCAGGGACTGATGGGAATGTGATAGGGACCTTAGATTGTAAGCTCACTGGGGCAGGGACTGATGGGAATGTGATAGGGACCTTAGATTGTAAGCTCACTGGGGCAGGGACTGATGGGAATGTGATAGGGACATTCGATTGTAAACTCACTGGGGCAGGGACTGATGGGAATGTGATAGGGACCTTAGATTGTAAGCTCACTGGGGCAGGGACTGATGGGAATGTGATAGGGACCTTAGATTGTAAGCTCACTGGGGCAGGGACTGATGGGAATGTGATAGGGACCTTAGATTGTAAGCTCACTGGGGCAGGGACTGATGGGAATGTGATAGGGACCTTAGATTGTAAGCTCACTGGGGCAGGGACTGATGGGAATGTGATAGGGACCTTAGATTGTAAGCTCACTGGGGCAGGGACTGATGGGAATGTGATAGGGACATTCGATTGTAAGCTCACTGGGGCAGGGACTGATGGGAATGTGATAGGGACCTTAGATTGTAAGCTCACTGGGGCAGGGACTGATGGGAATGTGATAGGGACCTTAGATTGTAAGCTCACTGGGGCAGGGGCTGATGGGAATGTGATAGGGACCTTAGATTGTAAGCTCACTGGGGCAGGGGCTGATGGGAATGTGATAGGGACCTTAGATTGTAAGCTCACTGGGGCAGGGACTGATGGGAATGTGATAGGGACCTTAGATTGTAAGCTCACTGGGGCAGGGACTGATGGGAATGTCATAGGGAACTTAGATTGTAAGCTCCTTGGGGCAGGGACTGATGGGAATGGGATAGGGACCTTAGATTGTAAGCTCCACTTTGGCAGGGACTGATGGGAATGGGATAGGGACCTTAGATTGTAAGCTCTCTGGGGTAGGGACTGATGGGAATGGGATAGGGACCTTAGATTGTAAGCTCACTGGGGCAGGGGCTGATGGGAATGTGATAGGGACCTTAGATTGTAAGCTCACTGGGGCAGGGACTTGATGGGAATGGGATAGGGACCTTAGATTGTAAGCTCACTGGGGCAGGGACTGATGGGAATGTGATAGGGACCTTAGATTGTAAGCTCACTGGGGCAGGGACTGATGGGAATGTGATAGGGACCTTAGATTGTAAGCTCACTGGGGCAGGGACTGATGGGAATGTGATAGGGACCTTAGATTGTAAGCTCACTGGGGCAGGGACTGATGGGAATGTGATAGGGACCTTAGATTGTAAGCTCACTGGGGCAGGGACTGATGGAAATGTGATAGGGACCTTAGACTGTAAGCTCACTGGGGCAGGGGCTGATGGGAATGTGATAGGGACCTTAGATTGTAAGCTCACTGGGGCAGGGGCTGATGGGAATGTGATAGGGACCTTAGATTGTAAGCTCACTGGGGCAGGGACTGATGGGAATGTGATAGGGACCTTAGATTGTAAGCTCCACTGGGGCAGGGGCTGATGGGAATGTGATAGGGACCTTAGATTGTAAGCTCACTGGGGCAGGGACTGATGGGAATGGGATAGGGACCTTAGAGTGTAAGCTCACTGGGGCAGGGACTGATGGGAATGTGATAGGGACCATAAATTGTAAGCTCACTGGGGCAGGGGCTGATGGGAATGTTATAAGGACCATAGATTGTAAGCTCACTGGGGCAGGGGCTGATGGGAATGGGATAGGGACCTTAGATTGTAAGCTCACTGGGGCAGGGACTGATGGGAATGTGATAGGGACCTTAGATTGTAAGCTCACTGGGGCAGGGACTGATGGGAATGTGATAGGGACCTTAGATTGTAAGCTCACTGGGGCAGGGACTGATGGGAATGTGATAGGGACATTCGATTGTAAGCTCACTGGGGCAGGGACTGATGGGAATGTGATAGGGACCTTAGATTGTAAGCTCACTGGGGCAGGGACTGATGGGAATGTGATAGGGACATTCGATTGTAAGCTCACTGGGGCAGGGACTGATGGGAATGTGATAGGGACCTTAGATTGTAAGCTCACTGGGGCAGGGACTGATGGGAATGTGATAGGGACCTTAGATTGTAAGCTCACTGGGGCAGGGGCTGATGGGAATGTGATAGGGACCTTAGATTGTAAGCTCACTGGGGCAGGGACTGATGGGAATGTGATAGGGACCTTAGATTGTAAGCTCACTGGGGCAGGGACTGATGGGAATGTGATAGGGACCTTAGATTGTAAGCTCACTGGGGCAGGGACTGATGGGAATGTCATAGGGAACTTAGATTGTAAGCTCCTTGGGGCAGGGACTAATGGGAATGGGATAGGGACCTTAGATTGTAAGCTCCACTTTGGCAGGGACTGATGGGAATGGGATAGGGACCTTAGATTGTAAGCTCTCTGGGGTAGGGACTGATGGGAATGTGATAGGGACCTTAGATTGTAAGCTCACTGGGGCAGGGACTGATGGAAATGTGATAGGGACCTTAGACTGTAAGCTCACTGGGGCAGGGGCTAATGGGAATGTGATAGGGACCTTAGATTGAAAGCTCACTGGGGCAGGGACTGATGGGAATGTGATAGGGACCATAAATTGTAAGCTCACTGGGGCAGGGGCTGATGGGAATGTTATAAGGACCTTAGATTGTAAGCTCACTGGGGCAGGGACTGATGGGAATGGGATAGGGACCTTAGATTGTAAGCTCACTGGGGCAGGGACTGATGGGAATGTGATAGGGACCTTAGATTGTAAGCTCACTGGGGCAGGGGCTGATGGGAATGGGATAGGGACCTTAGATTGTAAGCTCACTGGGGCAGGGGCTGATGGGAATGGGATAGGGACCTTAGATTGTAAGCTCACTGGGGCAGGGGCTGATGGGAATGTGATAGGGACCTTAGATTGTAAGCTCACTGGGGCAGGGGCTGATGGGAATGGGATAGGGACCTTAGATTGTAAGCTCACTGGGGCAGGGACTGATGGGAATGGGATAGGAACCTTAGATTGTAAGCTCACTGGGGCAGGGGCTGATGGGAATGTGATAGGGACCTTAGATTGTAAGCTCACTGGGGCAGGGACTGATGGGAATGTGATAGGGACTTTAGATTGTAAGCTCACTGGGGCAGGGACTGAGGGGAATGTGATAGGGACCTTAGATTGTAAGCTCACTGGGGCAGGGACTGATGGGAATGGGATAGGGACCTTAGATTGTAAGCTCACTGGGGCAGGGACTGATGGGAATGGGATAGGGACATTAGATTGTAAGCTCACTGGGGCAGGGACTGATGGGAATGGGATAGGGACCTTAGATTGTAAGTTCCACTGGGGCAGGGACTGATGGGAATGTGATAGGGACCTTAGATTGTAAGCTCACTGGGGCAGGGACTGATGGGAATGGGATAGGGACCTTAGATTGTAAGCTCACTGGGGCAGGGACTGATGGGAATGTGATAGGGACCTTAGATTGTAAGCTCACTGGGGCAGGGACTGATGGGAATGGGATAGGGACCTTAGATTGTAAGCTCACTGGGGTAGGGACTGATGGGAATGTGATAGGGGCCTTAGATTGTAAGCTCCACTGGGGCAGGGACTGATGGGAATGGGATAGGGACCTTAGATTGTAAGCTCCACTGGGGTAGGGACTGATGGGAATGTGATAGGGACCTTAGATTGTAAGCTCACTGGGGCAGGGACTGATGGGAATGGGATAGGGGCCTTAGATTGTAAGCTCACTGGGGCAGGGATTGATGGGAATGGGATAGGGGCCTTAGATTGTAAGCTCCACTGGGGCAGGGACTGATGGGAATGTGATAGGGACCTTAGATTGTAAGCTCACTGGGGCAGGGACTGATGGGAATGTGATAGGGACCTTAGATTGTAAGCTCCACTGGGGTAGGGACTGATGGGAATGGGATAGGGACCTTAGATTGTAAGCTCACTGGGGCAGGGACTGATGGGAATGGGATAGGGACCTTAGATTGTAAGCTCACTGGGGCAGGGACTGATGGGAATGGGATAGGGACCTTAGATTGCAAGCTCCACTGGGGTAGGGACTGATGGGAATGGGATAGGGGCCTTAGATTGTAAGCTCACTGGGGCAGGGGCTGATGGGAATGGGATAGGGACCTTAGATTGTAAGCTCACTGGGGCAGGGGCTGATGGGAATGGGATAGGGACCTTAGATTGTAAGCTCACTGGGGCAGGGACTGATGGGAATGGGATAGGGACCTTAGATTGTAAGCTCACTGGGGCAGGGACTGATGGGAATGGGATAGGGACCTTAGATTGTAAGCTCCACTGGGGCAGGGACTGATGGGAATGTGATAGGGACCTTAGATTGTAAGCTCACTGGGGCAGGGACTGATGGAAATGGGATAGGGACCTTAGATTGTAAGCTCCCTGGGGCAGGGACTGATGGAAATGGGATAGGGACCTTAGATTGTAAGCTCACTGGGGCAGGGGCTGATGGGAATGGGATAGGGACCTTAGATTGTAAGCTCACTGGGGCAGGGGCTGATGGGAATGCTGAAACGCCAAACAAAAACTGAAATAATTAAAAAAAACTACAAATAATAAAAAATGAAGACCAATTGCAAATTGTCTCAGAATCTCACTCTCTGCATCATACTAAAAGTTAACTCAAAGGTGACCAACCCCTTTTAAATGCTGTTCTTTTCCCCCAAGATATTTACTTTAGCGCAGGCCCAGCCCCGTGTAGGAATTCCGGTGATTCTAGTGCGACAGGTTTGGAGTTTGAACTCAGGGACAGGAAGAAGCGTCTTTTATTGACTATTGGCGCTGATCCTACTGTCCCTGGCATGGCACAGCTCCGGCGGCACAGATACCCTGCCCAGCCCATTCATATCATCATACTGTATTTATATAGCCCCAGCATGGTGGCGCCTTGCACTCTAGCCCCTGGCCACATATTAGGTGCATGCTGTAGGGCAAGAGGTATGCTGTAGGGCACGGTGTATTCCGTAGGGTAAGGTGTATGCTGTAGGGCACGGTGTATTCCGTAGGGTAAGGTGTATGCCGTAGGGCAAGGTGTATGTTTTAGTGCAAGAGGTGTGCTGTAGTGCAAGAGGTGTGCTGTAGTGCAAGAGGTGTGCTGTAGTGCAAGGTTTATGCTGTAGGGCAAGGTGTATGCTGTAGGGCAAGAGGTATGCTGTAGGGCTAGGTATATGCTGTAGGGCACGGTGTATACTATACGGCAGTGCTGTCCAACTTCTACGGTGCCGAGGGCCGGAATTTCTCTAGCATACATGGTGGAGGGCCGCTAATGGAAGCCAGTTTTGACCACTCCCCTTTTTGAAACCACACCCACTTCAAACCACACCTATTTTATCACAATGGTGGTAGCACAGCAAAATCCCAAATGCTTGGTCCTTACTGTGGGGATATCAACCATCATTAATATGTGAAAGAATTATGTCATATTAAGATATACCCTTAAATTCCATATGCCGCCTCCTCCCCTGTGGATAGCAGAGCAACCCCCAGTACATAATTACACACCTTAGGGACCATTTAATTTCCAACTGCTAACAAACTCCCACTACAAACCCCTGCCAGGTTCACCTCCCACAAGCAGCATAGGGCAAGCAGAGTATGGCACACACAGGCAGCACTCTGCCCGTCCTATGCTTTCTGTGTGTGCCATACTCTGCCTGTCCTACCCTGCCTCTGTGTGCCATACTCTGCCTTCCCTATGCTGCCTCTGTGTGCCATACTCTGCCTGCCCTACCCTGCCTGTGTGTGCCATACTCTGCCTGCCCTACCCTGCCTCTGTGTGCCATACTCTGCCTGCCCTACCCTGCCTGTGTGTGCCATACTCTGCCTGTCCTACCCTTCCTGTGTGTGCCATACCCTCCCTGACCTATGCTGCCTGTGTGTGCCATACTCTACCTGACCTATGCTGGCTGTATGTGCCATACTCTGCCTACAGTACCTATGTCTGAGGTGTGAAGAAGTGAACAATGGGAGTGATTACAGTCTGAGCCTGAGGTGTGAACACTGCAGGGGGGAACAATGCAGAGATTAAAAGGTGTGAACAACACAGGGGATTACATATTTAAACAATACAGGGGGATTACAGCCTGAATCTGAGGTGAGAACCATGCAGGGGGCCAGTTAATCTCAGTACTGATACCATTTAATGCTTACTCAAAGGTAAGCCATCAAAGCAGCCAGACAGGTGGGGGGCCACACAGAGGGGGGTCGCGGGCCGCATGCGGCCCACGGGCCGCCAGTTGGACAGCACTGCTATACGGCAAGAGGTATGCTGTAGGGCAAGGTGTATGCTATAGGGTAAGAGGTATGCTGTAGGGCACAGTGTATTCTGTAGGGTAAGGTGTATGCTGTAGGTCATGGTGTATACTATACAGCAAGAGGTATGCTGTAGGGCAAGGTGTATGCTATAGGGTAAGAGGTATGCTGTAGGGCACAGTGTATTCTGTAGGGTAAAGTGTATGCCGTAGGGCAAGGTGTATGCTATAGGGCACGGTGTATTCTGTAGGGTAAGGTGTATGCTGTAGGGCAAGGTGTATGCTGTAGGGCAAGAGGTATGCTGTAGTGCAAGGTGTATGCTGTAGGGCAAGAGGTATGCCGTAGGGCAAGAGGTATGCCGTAGTGCAAGGTGTATGCCGTAGGGCAAGAGGTATGCCGTAGGGCAAGGTGTATGCCGTAGGGCAAGGTGTATGCCGTAGGGAAAGGTGTATGCCGTAGGGCAAGGTGTATGCCGTAGGGCAAGGTGTATGCCGTAGGGCAAGGTGTATGCCGTAGGGCAAGGTGTATGCCGTAGGGCAAGGTGTATGCCGTAGGGCAAGGTGTATGCTGTAGGGAAAGGTGTATGCCGTAGGGCAAGAGGTATGCCGTAGGGCAAGAAGGTGTATGCCGTAGGGCAAGAGGTATGCTGTAGGGCAAGGTGTATACTATAGGGCAATATCAGTACCTTAGGGGTATATTTATTATGCTGTGTAAAAAAGTGGAATGAAGCATTACCAGGGCAACCAATCAGCATGATAAATATACCCCTTGGTGTGCAATGGCAATAGAAGGACACATCCATCCTGCCCTACTGTCTCCATCTTTCCCTACTGTCCCCATCTTTCCCTACTGTCCCCATCTTGCCCTACTGTCTCCATCTTTCCCTACTGTCTCCATCTTTCCCTACTGTCCCCATCTTGCCCTACTGTCTCCATCTTTCCCTACTGTCCCCATCTTGCCCTACTGTCTCCATCTTGCCCTACTGTCTCCATCTTGCCCTACTGTCTCCATCTTGCCCTACTGTCTCCATCTTGCCCTACTGTCTCCATCTTGCCCTACTGTCCCCATCTTGCCCTACTGTCTCCATCTTGCCCTACTGTCTCCATCTTGCCCTACTGTCTCCATCTTGCCCTACTGTCCCTATCTTGCCCTACTGTCTCCATCTTGCCCTACTGTCTCCATCTTGCCCTACTGTCTCCATCTTGCCCTACTGTCTCCATCTTGCCCTACTGTCCCCATCTTGCCCTACTGTCCCCATCTTGCCCTACTGTCCCCATCTTGCCCTACTGTCTCCATCTTGCCCTACTGTCTCCATCTTGCCCTACTGTCCCCATCTTGCCCTACTGTCTCCATCTTGCCCTACTGTCTCCATCTTGCCCTACTGTCCCATCTTGCCCTACTGTCTCCATCTTGCCTACTGTCTCCATCTTGCCCTACTATCTCCATCTTGCCCTACTGTCTCCATCTTGCCCTACTGTCTCCATCTTGCCCTACTGTCCCATCTTGCCCTACTGTCCCCATCTTGCCCTACTGTCTCCATCTTGCCCTACTGTCCCCATCTTGCCCTACTGTCTCCTTCCTGCCCTACTGTCCCCATCTTGCCCTACTGTCCCCATCTTGCCCTACTGTCTCCATCTTGCCCTACTGTCTCCTTCTTGCCTTACTGTCTCCATCCTGCCCTACTGTCTCCATCTTGCCCTACTGTCCCCATCTTGCCCTACTGTCTCCATCTTGCCCTACTGTCCCCATCCTGCCCTACTGTCCCATCCTGCCCTACTGTCCCCATCCTGCCCTACTGTCTCCATCTTGCCCTACTGTCCCCATCTTGCCCTACTGTCCCCATCTTGCCCTACTGTCTCCATCTTGCCCTACTGTCCCCATCTTGCCCTACTGTCTCCTTCCTGCCCTACTGTCCCCATCTTGCCCTACTGTCCCCATCTTGCCCTACTGTCTCCATCTTGCCCTACTGTCCCCATCTTGCCCTACTGTCCCCCATCTTGCCCTACTGTCCCCATCTTGCCCTACTGTCTCCTTCCTGCCCTACTGTCCCCATCCTGCCCCTACTGTCTCCATCTTGCCCTACTGTCTCCATCTTGCCCTACTGTCCCCATCTTGCCCTACTGTCCCCATCTTGCCCTACTGTCCCCATCTTGCCCTACTGTCCCCATCTTTGCCCTACTGTCTCCTTCCTGCCCTACTGTCCCCCATCTTGCCCTACTGTCTCCATCTTGCCCTACTGTCCCCATCTTGCCCTACTGTCTCCATCTTGCCCTACTGTCTCCATCCTGCCCTACTGTCCCCATCTTGCCCTACTGTCTCCATCTTGCCCTACTGTCTCCATCTTGCCCTACTGTCTCCATCTTGCCCTACTGTCCCCATCTGCCCTACTGTCTCCATCTTGCCCTACTGTCTCCATCCTGCCCTACTGTCCCCATCTTGCCCTACTGTCTCCATCTTGCCCTACTGTCCCCATCTTGCCCTACTGTCCCCATCCTGCCCTACTGTCCCCATCCTGCCCTACTGTCTCCATCTTGCCCTACTGTCTCCATCCTGCCCTACTGTCCCCATCTTGCCCTACTGTCTCCATCTTGCCCTACTGTCTCCATCCTGCCCTACTGTCTCCATCTTGCCCTACTGTCTCCATCTTGCCCTACTGTCCCCATCCTGCCCTACTGTCTCCATCCTGCCCTACTGTCCCCATCTTGCCCTACTGTCCCCATCTTGCCCTACTGTCTCCATCTTGCCCTACTGTCTCCTTCTTGCCTTACTGTCTCCATCCTGCCCTACTGTCCCCATCTTGCCCTACTGTCCCCATCTTGCCCTACTGTCCCCATCTTGCCCTACTGTCTCCATCTTGCCCTACTGTCCCCATCTTGCCCTACTGTCTCCTTCCTGCCCTACTGTCCCCATCTTGCCCTACTGTCCCCATCTTGCCCTACTGTCTCCATCTTGCCCTACTGTCCCCATCTTGCCCTACTGTCCCCATCTTGCCCTACTGTCTCCTTCCTGCCCTACTGTCCCCATCCTGCCCTACTGTCTCCATCTTGCCCTACTGTCTCCATCTTGCCCTACTGTCCCCATCTTGCCCTACTGTCCCCATCTTGCCCTACTGTCCCCATCTTGCCCTACTGTCTCCTTCCTGCCCTACTGTCCCCATCTTGCCCTACTGTCTCCATCTTGCCCTACTGTCCCCATCTTGCCCTACTGTCTCCATCTTGCCCTACTGTCTCCATCCTGCCCTACTGTCCCCATCTTGCCCTACTGTCTCCATCTTGCCCTACTGTCTCCATCTTGCCCTACTGTCTCCATCTTGCCCTACTGTCCCCATCTTGCCCTACTGTCTCCATCTTGCCCTACTGTCTCCATCCTGCCCTACTGTCCCCATCTTGCCCTACTGTCTCCATCTTGCCCTACTGTCCCCATCTTGCCCTACTGTCCCCATCCTGCCCTACTGTCCCCATCCTGCCCTACTGTCTCCATCTTGCCCTACTGTCTCCATCCTGCCCTACTGTCCCCATCTTGCCCTACTGTCTCCATCTTGCCCTACTGTCTCCATCCTGCCCTACTGTCTCCATCTTGCCCTACTGTCTCCATCTTGCCCTACTGTCCCCATCCTGCCCTACTGTCTCCATCCTGCCCTACTGTCCCCATCTTGCCCTACTGTCCCCATCTTGCCCTACTGTCTCCATCTTGCCCTACTGTCTCCTTCTTGCCTTACTGTCTCCATCCTGCCCTACTGTCTCCATCTTGCCCTACTGTCCCCATCCTGCCCTACTGTCCCCATCCTGCCCTACTGTCCCCATCCTGCCCTACTGTCTCCATCTTGCCCTACTGTCTCCATCCTGCCCTACTGTCTCCATCTTGCCCTACTGTCTCCATCTTGCCCTACTGTCCCCATCTTGCCCTACTGTCCCCGCCCTACTGTCTCCATCTTGCCCTACTGTCTCCATCTTGCCCTACTGTCTCCATCCTGCCCTACTGTCTCCATCTTGCCCTACTGTCTCCATCCTGCCCTACTGTCTCCATCCTGCCCTACTGTCTCCATCTTGCCCTACTGTCTCCATCTTGCCCTACTGTCTCCATCTTGCCCTACTGTCTCCATCCTGCCCTACTGTCTCCATCTTGCCCTACTGTCTCCATCCTGCCCTACTGTCCCCATCCTGCCCTACTGTCTCCATCTTGCCCTACTGTCTCCATCTTGCCCTACTGTCTCCATCCTGCCCTACTGTCTCCATCTTGCCCTACTGTCTCCATCCTGCCCTACTGTCTCCATCTTGCCCTACTGTCTCCATCCTGCCCTACTGTCCCCATCCTGCCCTACTGTCTCCATCCTGCCCTACTGTCCCCATCTTGCCCTACTGTCCCCATCTTGCCCTACTGTCTCCATCTTGCCCTACTGTCTCCTTCTTGCCTTACTGTCTCCATCCTGCCCTACTGTCTCCATCTTGCCCTACTGTCCCCATCCTGCCCTACTGTCCCCATCCTGCCCTACTGTCCCCATCCTGCCCTACTGTCTCCATCTTGCCCTACTGTCTCCATCCTGCCTACTGTCTCCATCTTGCCCTACTGTCTCCATCTTGCCCTACTGTCCCCATCTTGCCCTACTGTCTCCATCTTGCCCTACTGTCTCCATCTTGCCCTACTGTCTCCATCCTGCCCTACTGTCTCCATCTTGCCCTACTGTCTCCATCTTGCCCTACTGTCTCCATCTTGCCCTACTGTCTCCATCTTGCCCTACTGTCTCCATCTTGCCCTACTGTCTCCATCCTGCCCTACTGTCTCCATCTTGCCCTACTGTCTCCATCTTGCCCTACTGTCTCCATCCTGCCCTACTGTCTCCATCTTGCCCTACTGTCTCCATCTTGCCCTACTGTCTCCATCTTGCCCTACTGTCTCCATCTTGCCCTACTGTCTCCATCTTGCCCTACTGTCTCCATCCTGCCCTACTGTCTCCATCTTGCCCTACTGTCTCCATCTTGCCCTACTGTCTCCATCCTGCCTACTGTCCCCATCTTGCCCTACTGTCTCCATCTTGCCCTACTGTCTCCATCTTGCCCTACTGTCTCCATCTTGCCCTACTGTCTCCATCCTGCCCTACTGTCTCCATCTTGCCCTACTGTCTCCATCTTGCCCTACTGTCTCCATCTTGCCCTACTGTCTCCATCTTGCCCTACTGTCTCCATCTTGCCCTACTGTCTCCATCTTGCCCTACTGTCTCCATCTTGCCCTACTGTCCCCATCCTGCCCTACTGTCTCCATCTTGCCCTACTGTCTCCATCTTGCCCTACTGTCTCCATCTTGCCCTACTGTCCCCATCTTGCCCTACTGTCCCCATCTTGCCCTACTGTCTCCATCTTGCCCTACTGTCTCCATCTTGCCCTACTGTCTCCATCCTGCCCTACTGTCTCCATCTTGCCCTACTGTCTCCATCCTGTCCTACTGTCCCCATCCTGCCCTACTGTCTCCATCTTGCCCTACTGTCTCCATCCTGCCCTACTGTCCCCATCTTGCCCTACTGTCCCCATCTTCTCCTGCTGCTGATCTGTACTATGCAGTAACACGGCCATTAGTAGTTCCGTATAGTTTATTCAGTGCCAGTCTCATTGGCACAAAGGCCCAGACACCAACAGTGCCCTGAAATGTCTCATTACTAGTTCATTGTTTAGAAGGTTTAATAATCCAGCGATAACTGCCCCGGGCCATTCATCTTGCCCCTTTGCCAATGTTCAATAAACTCCCCCAATCCCCATGCCCTCCCTGCCACTCTGTGCCCATCACCCACTCGCCCAAGGCGCTGGCACGGGAGGGAGCGGCTCAGATTTACTGTAAATATCAGGGTCGCACCCCTAGAAGAACCTGTCAGCCCAGAACTGCCCCTCCTGGGGGGCAGAGAGACAGGGCAGTATGGGGGAACGGGCTCCAACCCCCCCCCAAATTAATACTGAGTAGTATATAGAGAGTAGGAGTTTCTGGGTGGTGCTGGGCAGTAATTAGGGTGCCAGGGGGCACATCTGGCTGTGCTTCTTACCCAGTAAGGAATGGTTTGAGCAAAGGGTCAGACTTGAGATAGACATGAGTCTTCCTTCAGCCTTAGCTGCTACGTTGCTATTTACCCTCGGCACAAAGCGCTGGTGAAAGTGCAATTAGTGCAATTAGTGCTGGAGAAATTGATTAACAAAGAGGAAATAGTGCAAATGGCACAAATAGATGATTAACAGCGTGGGGAGGGGCGGCTGGGGGCCTGGCGGGGCAGGAGAGATGACTGAGCAGATTGGACCCACAGTATCAGGGCTATCGCTTTACAGCCTGCAGCGGGGGCCCGGGGGCTGCACGGCCTTTCATGGGAAAATGCTCCGGAACTGCCGTTCTGCTGGGGCAGCGAGTCTTACCGAGTATTATATGGAATATATCAGCCTGGGGGGTTTGTACAACTGACCAATTGCACAGATGCTGTTTCACTGCTTCCCAGAGCCATTCCCACTGCCTGCTTCCCCTCTGTAATGTGTTCTAGAGCACTCTCTGTGTGCTGAACTGTGTTAGACTCTAGATTGCTTATGTTCTAGAGTTCTTCCTATATGTTCCTCCTTGTTTAGTGTCTGTCCATTCTGCACAGTCCCCGGGAGTAGCGCCATTCCCTGCTGTATAAGGGGAGGGGGTACCTGGGAGTAGCGCCATTCCCTGCTGTATAAGGGGAGGGGGGGTACCTGGGAGTAGCGCCATTCCTGCTGTATAAGGGGAGGGGGGGTACCTGGGAGTAGCGCCATTCCCTGCTGTATAAGGGGAGGGGGGGTACCTGGGAGTAGCGCCATTCCCTGCTGTATAAGGGGAGGGGGGGTACTGGGAGTAGCGCCATTCCCTGCTGTATAAGGGGAGGGGGGGTACCTGGGAGTAGCGCCATTCCCTGCTGTATAGGGAGGGGGGTACCTGGGAGTAGCGCCATTCCCTGCTGTATAAGGGGAGGGGGGTACCTGGGAGTAGCGCCATTCCCTGCTGTATAAGGGGAGGGGGGGGTACCTGGGAGTAGCGCCATTCCCTGCTGTATAAGGGGAGGGGGTACCTGGGAGTAGCGCCATTCCCTGCTGTATAAGGGGAGGGGGGGTACCTGGGAGTAGCGCCATTCCCTGCTGTATAAGGGGAGGGGGGGTACCTGGGAGTAGCGCCATTCCCTGCTGTATAAGGGGAGGGGGTACCTGGGAGTAGCGCCATTCCCTGCTGTATAAGGGGAGGGGGGTACCTGGGAGTAGCGCCATTCCCTGCTGTATAAGGGGAGGGGGGGTACCCGGGAGTAGCGCCATTCCCTGCTGTATAAGGGGAGGGGTACCCGGGAGTAGCGCCATTCCCTGCTGTATAAGGGGAGGGGGGTACCTGGGAGTAGCGCCATTCCCTGCTGTATAAGGGGAGGGGGGGTACCCGGGAGTAGCGCCATTCCCTGCTGTATAAGGGGAGGGGGGGTACCTGGGAGTAGCGCCATTCCCTGCTGTATAAGGGGAGGGGGGTACCTGGGAGTAGCGCCATTCCCTGCTGTATAAGGGGAGGGGGTACCTGGGAGTAGCGCCATTCCCTGCTGTATAAGGGGAGGGGGGTACCTGGGAGTAGCGCCATTCCCTGCTGTATAAGGGGAGGGGGTACCTGGGAGTAGCGCCATTCCCTGCTGTATAAGGGGAGGGGGTACCTGGGAGTAGCGCCATTCCTGCTGTATAAGGGGAGGGGGGGTACCTGGGAGTAGCGCCATTCCCTGCTGTATAAGGGGAGGGGGGGTACCTGGGAGTAGCGCCATTCCTGCTGTATAAGGGGAGGGGGGGTACCTGGGAGTAGCGCCATTCCCTGCTGTATAAGGGGAGGGGGGGTACCTGGGAGTAGCGCCATTCCCTGCTGTATAAGGGGAGGGGGGGTACCTGGGAGTAGCGCCATTCCCTGCTGTATAAGGGGAGGGGGGGTACCTGGGAGTAGCGCCATTCCCTGCTGTATAAGGGGAGGGGGTACCTGGGAGTAGCGCCATTCCCTGCTGTATAAGGGGAGGGGGGGTACCTGGGAGTAGCGCCATTCCCTGCTGTATAAGGGGAGGGGGTACCTGGGAGTAGCGCCATTCCCTGCTGTATAAGGGGAGGGGGGGTACCTGGGAGTAGCGCCATTCCCTGCTGTATAAGGGGAGGGGGGGTACCTGGGAGTAGCGCCATTCCCTGCTGTATAAGGGGAGGGGGGGTACCTGGGAGTAGCGCCATTCCCTGCTGTATAAGGGGAGGGGGTACCTGGGAGTAGTGCCATTCCCTGCTGTATAAGGGGAGGGGGGGTACCTGGGAGTAGCGCCATTCCCTGCTGTATAAGGGGAGGGGGTACCTGGGAGTAGCGCCATTCCCTGCTGTATAAGGGGAGGGGGGGTACCCGGGAGTAGTGCCATTCCCTGCTGTATAAGGGGAGGGGGGTACCTGGGAGTAGCGCCATTCCCTGCTGTATAAGGGGAGGGGGGGTACCTGGGAGTAGCGCCATTCCCTGCTGTATAAGGGGAGGGGGTACCCGGGAGTAGCGCCATTCCCTGCTGTATATAGGGGAGGGGGGTACCTGGGAGTAGCGCCATTCCCTGCTGTATAAGGGGAGGGGGTACCTGGGAGTAGCGCCATTCCCTGCTGTATACAGGGGAGGGGGGTACCCGGGAGTAGCGCCATTCCGTGCTGTATAAGGGGAGGGGGGGTACCTGGGAGTAGCGGCCATTCCCTGCCTGTATAAGGGGAGGGGGGGTACCTGGGAGTAGCGCCATTCCCCTGCTGTATAAGGGGAGGGGGGGTACCCGGGAGTAGCGCCATTCCCTGCTGTATAAGGGGAGGGGGTACCCGGGAGTAGCGCCATTCCCTGCTGTATAAGGGGGAGGGGGGGTACCTGGGAGTAGCGCCATTCCTGCTGTATAAGGGGAGGGGGGGGTACCTGGGAGTAGCGCCATTCCCTGCTGTATAAGGGGAGGGGGTACCCGGGAGTAGCGCCATTCCCTGCTGTATAAGGGGAGGGGGTACCCGGGAGTAGCGCCATTCCCTGCTGTATAAGGGGAGGGGGGTACCCGGGAGTAGCGCCATTCCCTGCTGTATAAGGGGAGGGGGTACCTGGGAGTAGCGCCATTCCCTGCTGTATAAGGGGAGGGGGGTACCCGGGAGTAGCGCCATTCCGTGCTGGAAGTGACAGGGTTAATATCACCGAGGGAACCAGGAGCTGATAGTGTTTTGGGTTCTCACGTTACACAGAGAGAATGATGGGGGGGGGGGGGGGACTGACAGGAGACAGAGACCTCAGACAATATGACACCTAAGTTGGGCCGACCTCCCCTTTAATCCCAGGTATTGGGGGGGGGGCTGTAACCCAGCACTCTCCCCTATTCATGCCTCTGGGTATCCTTACTCCCCACCCTGTGTATCGTTACTCCCCACCCTGTGTATCCTTACTCCCCACCCTGTGTATCGTTACTCCCCACCCTGTGTATCCTTACTCCCCACCCTGTGTATCCTTACTCCCCACCCTGTGTATCCTTACTCCCCACCCTGTGTATCGTTACTCCCCACCCTGTGTATCGTTACTCCCCACCCTGTGTATCCTTACTCCCACCCTGTGTATCCTTACTCCCCACCCTGTGTATCCTTACTCCCCACCCTGTGTATCCTTACTCCCCACCCTGTGTATCCTTACTCCCCACCCTGTGTATCGTTACTCCCCACCCTGTGTATCCTTACTCCCCACCCTGTGTATCCTTACTCCCCACCCTGTGTATCCTTACTCCCCACCCTGTGTATCCTTACTCCCCACCCTGTGTATCCTTACTCCCCACCCTGTGTATCCTTACTCCCCACCCTGTGTATCCTTACTCCTACCCTATGCGCCCGTGTAATGTCTATGCGCCCGTGTAATGTCTATGCGCCCGTGTACTGTTTATGCGCCCGTGTAATGTTTATGCGCCCGTGTACTGTTTATGCGCCCGTGTACTGTTTATGCGCCCGTGTACTGTTTATGCGCCCGTGTAATGTCTATGCGCCCGTGTACTGTTTATGCGCCCGTGTAATGTTTATGCGCCCGCGTAATGTTTATGCGCCCGCGTACTGTTTATGCGCCCGCGTAATGTCTATGCGCCCGCGTAATGTCTATGCGCCCGTGTAATGTCTATGCGCCCGTGTAATGTCTATGCGCCCGTGACATTACACAGGCGCATAGACATTACACGGGCGCATACACATTATATGGGTACGGGTGCTGCTGATGGCCAATCACTATGTTGGCCAGTTGCCAAGGGGTCAGCCATTCAAAAGAGAAAAGGCACAGGCACATAGCAGATAAAAGATAAAACACCATTGTATTCTACAAAGCTTATCTCTTATCTGCTCTGTAACCTGTGCCTTTCAGGTTTCGGCAGGGGAATCTCCTCCTTCTTCAATTCTTCTTCTGCTTCCCCCTGGTGGCCACTCCCATTAACTACTGTACTAAAACCACACTTCGCCCTCTAGTGGCCACTTTAACATATGACAACTACTTCACATTTTCAGTGGATTCATTTCACACTGCCACAACCAACACACTCATTTCTCACCTTTTCTAACTCCGTACATATCGACAGGGTCCATAGCATTTTAGGAACCAAAAAATAAGGAAAATAAAATGCATTGTGTATCAGCATTGTTAGTGTGCATATTCCCTGAATACGTATGTTCTTCCCCAAGCTCCTCAGGGCAGGACTAGGGGGACCCCAGCAACACAGTCTGGGTTTCATGTCCCGGGAGGCTGCTGTAAGGGTGTATTAGACACAAGGAATTCTGGGAACTAATCCCAAAGAGCTCCAATAAAATCCCATTTACATGGGTTTCTGCTTCATTTGAAATCCTGGCAGGGGAGGAGGGACTAAAACACTGATGTTGCAAATTGTAACCACTTCCCCACAGCTTACAGACAGCATGCAGGAACTACATCACCCACAATGCATTGCACTGGGATGTTCCTTTCCTTATTGACATCACGTGTGCAGCAGGGGATTGTGGGCAGGGTCGGACTGGGGGGTGCAGGGCCCACCGTGGCTCCCGCCCAAGGGGCCCAGCAGGTGCCCCTGCCGGCCGTGTCCCCTAACCAACCCCTCCAGGGTCCTCCACCCAACGTCCTCCCCGAGTGCCCATAAATGAAACGCGCTTAGTTCCCCTTTAAAGGGGAACGTCAGCCATTTAGGTTCCCACTCTCACTGTATATGACCTTGCAGAAAAACATATGGAAATAGACATTTTATTGATTTTATTGTTATAAACATGAGTGGGGGTCACTGTATAACCCGTATCACATGGTGAGCAGAGGCCAATCAGGGGTGTAGGCAAAAGGCCGGAACGTTTCCTTGAAACAGAGATGTATTTGTTTTCTGACCCAACAGAATCTCTTTAGAAGAAAAGGAATGTTCTAGAACTTCTCCACTGATCTGGTCAGAACATCAGCCCATTGGGAGTCGCAGCCGGGGGGGGGGGGGCAGGAATAGGGGTCTATCTGTAAACTCCCTATTCACCCCCTGCCTCCCCCAAATTGTACAGAAATATATGTACCCACAGCGCAGGCCCTAGGGGTTTCCCACGGAGGAATTGCAGGGGCCGTGTATGAGTTGGGCCTCCATGTTGGATCCTGGCGGAGCCGCCGGGGAGCAGATTCAGCATTTATACAGGGAAACCGCTAACAAAATAAATATTTCATATTCCCGTAAAGTAATCGGCAAGTTCCATCTGATTGGTCTCACAGGCGGGTGCTCTTGGGTGCAATGGGGTCCCTCTCCGGCTTGTGATCCACTCCGTTTATGAGGCGCTCCCCCGGCAGGGTGTTAGAGCTAATGACAGTGGGAAAGGGTGTTAGTGTGCAGGGCAGGCACCCCAAGGGGGCGGGGCATTTATCCTATACATGGTAATGAGATCCCTCCTACCAGGAAATACCTGCCCCCCCACATCCCCCCTGAACCCCCATCTCTGCCCTTCCTCAGTATGTTTCATAAACACGCCCTGAAATTGCCCACTGGCCTCTACTACTGGGCGCCCAGCAATAGGCGGAGCTGCCTCCCTTACTGTTACCCCGAATGACCATATGGGCAGGGCCTGGGAAATGACATCACGCCAGCTTATGTCATCATCTCTCTTATGTCATACAATGGAATCACCCATTCTACATACTACCCATAGACACCTCCCATGCAGACCAATAGAGTTCAAGGAGCCAATGAGCCCAGCCTTGGATCACATGACCCCAATGGCTCAAACTAAGAGACCCCCAGTACAATAATGGTATCTGCACCCCCCCGTACCTCTTTATTGGTTCGTCCTGTTGCGTGTGATCCTGAAGGTCCTTGTTGCGTGTTTCTGGCAGTAGGAAGCAGAGGATGCCCCCGATAATGGGCCCACTCCCATAGATTGCCATGGGTATCGCCGCGTGGTATTTATCCAGAAGGCTGATAAGGGGGGCAGTGATGCCAGCTACCCGTGCCGCCATGGAGGCCAGGCCCACTCCATTCTGCCTGCAAGGGGGGGCACAGAATAATAAGACTCTATTGGCCAGATCCCACCCAAGCAACCCCCCCTTCTTTCTGCCTCCCAGGACCCCAGCAGAGTGCATTCTGGGCCAAGAGGTTCCAATAGAACAGTGATTCCCCCGACTGCGGCTGAACCGGGAATAGAGAAATAAATAATATCACTGAGATCCTTACCGTATGACGGTGGGGAAAACCTCCGCTGCGTAGATATAACAAATGGAAAAGGAAGAAGCAATGGAGAATTTCCCAATCACTGCCAAAATGGTGATGGCAATGGGCAAGTCTGAAGGGAAAGAGGGTGAGAAATGAGGGGTAGGGCATCCCCTGGGGCAAATACAGAACAACAGGGGCTGATACTGGGGGGCAAATACAGAACAACAGGGGCTGATACTGGGGGGCAAATACAGAACAACAGGGGCTGATACTGGGGGGCAAATACAGAACAACAGGGGCTGATACTTTGGGGCAAATACAGAACAACAGGGGCTGATACTGGGGGGCAAATACAGAACAAGAGGGGCTGATACTGGGGGGCAAATACAGAACAACAGGGGCTGATACTGGGGGGGCAAATACAGAACAACAGGGGCTGATACTTTGGGGCAAATACAGAACAACAGGGGCTGATACTGGGGGGCAAATACAGAACAAGAGGGGCTGATACTGGGGGGCAAATACAGAACAAGAGGGGCTGATACTGGGGGGCAAATACAGAACAACAGGGGCTGATACTGGGGGGCAAATACAGAACAACAGGGGCTGATACTGGGGGGCAAATACAGAACAACAGGGGCTGATACTTTGGGGCAAATACAGAACAACAGGGGCTGATACTGGGGGGCAAATACAGAACAAGAGGGGCTGATACTGGGGGGCAAATACAGAACAACAGGGGGCTGATACTGGGGGGCAAATACAGAACAACAGGGGCTGATACTGGGGGGCAAATACAGAACAACAGGGGCTGATACTGGGGGCAAATACAGAACAACAGGGGCTGATACTTTGGGGCAAATACAGAACAACAGGGGCTGATACTGGGGGGCAAATACAGAACAAGAGGGGCTGATACTGGGGGGCAAATACAGAACAACAGGGGCTGATACTGGGGGGCAAATACAGAACAACAGGGACTGATACTGGGGGGCAAATACAGAACAACAGGGGCTGATACTGGGGGGCAAATAGAGAACATCAGGGGCTGGTACTGGGGGGCAAATACAGAACAACAGGGGCTGATACTGGGGGGCAAATAGAGAACATCAGGGGCTGGTACTGGGGGGCAAATACAGAACAACAGGGGCTGATACTGGGGGGCAAATACAGAATAACGGGCTGATACTGGGGGGAAAATACAGAACAACAGGGGCTGGTACTGGGGGGCAAATACAGAACAACAGGGGCTGATACTGGGGGGCAAATACAGAATAACGGGCTGATACTGGGGGGCAAATACAGAATAACGGGCTGATACTGGGGGGCTGAGGGGACCTTATCTCCATCTGGCACCCAGTATTTGGATTTACTCTGCCAGTGATACTAAATGACCTGCAGAAAGCTTTACCATACCCGAATAAAGAGCACTAGAAGCTCCCACAGGCTGTTTCTGAGAGAGGAAGTCTGACACAGAAGAACATGTTTACACAAAAGGAGACAAGAAATCCTGTTTCTTTTGACAGAGGACTCTGTTTCTGTGAGTTCTTATGGCTGTATTTACACAGACCTTTCTGAGTTTGTACCTTTCCTTCTCCATTAAATATACAGCAAGAGTTTCTATTGTTCTCTATGAAACCCCAATCAGAACTGAAACAACTTACTCCTCGGTATCGCGGTAATGATCAGGCAAACGGTTCCACCCAGGAACAAACAGAACATCTGACTCGGCTTCCTTCCGAACAGCTGCACCGCGAACATGGCGCCGATACGGGCGGGGATTTCCACAGCTCCAAAAACCAGCTGAGTGAGGTAGATATCCAGCCCAAAACTGCCCACGTTCAGGCTCAAGCCGTAATAGACGAGGCTATTCACAAACCTGAAACCCCAATAATTAATATGCTGGATTTACAAAGTTAGGGGGCTGTTCCTGCTGAATTGTGCTTAGTACAGGGAAATCCCTATGTGCCATAGTTTTATGGTATCTCTCTGTACAGGCTATGAGCAAACTTAGGGGGCTGTTCCTGCTGAATTGTGCTTAGTACAGGGGAATCCCTATGTGCCATAGTTTTATGGTATCTCTCTGTACAGGCTATGAGCAAACTTAGGGGGCTGTTCCTGCTGAATTGTGCTTAGTACAGGGGAATCCCTATGTGCCATAGTTTTATGGGATCTCTCTGTACAGGCTATGAGCAAACTTAGGGGGCTGTTCCTGCTGAATTGTGCTTAGTACAGGGGAATCCCTATGTGCCACAGTTTTATGGTATCTCTCTGTACAGGCTATGAGCAAACTTAGGGGGCTGTTCCTGCTGAATTGTGCTTAGTACAGGGGAATCCTTATGCTGCCAGGGCAAATTAGAACTTACCATACCAAACACATGACCAGTGTCAGCTTTCTGAGGGTCTTGTTCCGGAAGAGGTCTATCATGTTTCCAGATTTAGGGCTTTTCTCTTCATTGAACTACAAACAAAGCCCAGTAAGCCGTAGTAAGAATGGCAGCGCCAGACAGAACGACCCACATACTATAAGCATTAAGAAAAACTAGAGATGGTACAGAGAGCAGCAAGCAAATTAATTAAGGGAAATGGGACAAGTTATAGGTACAGGACTGTTTGACAAATATATTTTTGGATGGTACAAGTGACTAATCCAAATTAGCCCCCACCTTGCAGTCATGGACTTGTGGGTGCATGGAGCTTGGCACATGGAGTTGTGTGCCTGCAGCTGGGTGGGGCATAGAGTTGGGCGCATGGAGCTGGGAGGGGCATGGAGCTGGACACATGGAGCTGGATGGGGCATGGAGCTGGGGGGCATGAAGCTGGGGGGGCATGAAGCTGGACACATGGAGCTGGGCGGGGCATGGAGCTGGACACATGGAGCTGGGTGGGGCATGGAGCTGGGTGGGGCATGGATATCGGAGGGGCATGGAGCTGGACACATGGAGCTGGGTGGGGCATGGATATCGGAGGGGCATGGAGCTGGGTGGGGCATGGATATCGGAGGGGCATGGAGCTGGGTGGGGCATGGATATCGGAGGGGCATGGAGCTGGACACGGAGCTGGGCGGGGCATGGATATCAGAGGGGCATGGAGCTGGGTGGGGCATGGATATCGGAGGGGCATGGAGCTGGGTGGGGCATGGATATCGGAGGGGCATGGAGCTGGACACATAGAGCTGGGCGGGGCATGGAGCTGGGAGGGGCATGGAGCTGGACACATGGAGCTGGATGGGGCATGGAGCTGGGGGGCATGAAGCTGGGGGGCATGAAGCTGGACACATGGAGCTGGGCGGGGCATAGAGCTGGACACATGGAGCTGGGTGGGGCATGGAGCTGGACACATGGAGCTGGGTGGGGCATGGAGCTGGGTGGGGCATGGATATCGGAGGGGCATGGAGCTGGACACTTGGAGCTGGGTGGGGCATGGATATCGGAGGGGCATGGAGCTGGGTGGGCATGGATATCGGAGGGGCATGGAGCTGGGTGGGCATGGATATCGGAGGGGCATGGAGCTGGACACGGAGCTGGGCGGGGCATGGATATCAGAGGGGCATGGAGCTGGGTGGGGCATGGATATCGGAGGGGCATGGAGCTGGGTGGGGCATGGATATCGGAGGGGCATGGAGCTGGACACATAGAGCTGGGCGGGGCATGGAGCTGGGCGGGGATGGAGCTGGACACATAGAGCTGGGCGGGGCATGGAGCTGGGCGGGGATGGAGCTGGGCGGGGCATGGAGCTGGGCAGGGATGGAGCTGGACACATGGAGCTGGGCGGGGCATGGAGCTGGGCGGGGATGGAGCTGGGCGGGGCATGGAGCTGGGCGGGGCATGGAGCTGGGGGCACTATCAGTAGCGAGTATAGATAATACCTGGAACAGGAGATCCTCTGGGATTTCCTTTTTATTCATCGCTGCAGCTTTTTTGAGAAGTTTTACGGCTTTTTCTTTCTTTCCTTTTGTGAGAAGCCACCGGGCAGACTCGGGCAGGACCCTGTGAGAGAGACCATTCCGTAACGCACTGGGGGCCGGCACTGTATCTCGGGGCTCCCCCACCCCAAGGGGGGTCACAGGCTGAGATTGGGGTGCAGGCAGTTCTTGTCTTTACCTTTATTTCCTGCAATACTCTGTGTATCAATAGTCAGCTCTGCAGCCGAGACTCCACTTCCCACAATGCCTTGCCTGTCTGTCACTTATACACCTGTGAAGCATTGTGGGCAATGGAGTCCTAGCTGGAGTAGAACTGACTACTGCCCCTCTGTGCATGGGGGGCTGCTGGGGCAAATTCAGGGGCACAGATCTGGGGGGAGATTGGGCTGGTACCGAACCCACATAATGTACAGAATTTCTAACCTTTGTCGCGTTATAGTTTTCCTTTAAAGGAACAGTTCAGTGTAAAAATGAAACTGGGCAAAATAAAAAATGATTACAAAAATGTAATCTATAAAGGCTGGAGGGGGCAGGTGTCTAACATAATAGCCAGAACACTACTTTTAGCTCTCTAAGCTGTTAGCAGTCAGTAACCAATCAGTGACTTGAGGGCAGGCATATGGGACATAACTGTCAGTTCATTTTCTTTCTCCCAGCCACCAAGGGGGGAGCCAGTGAGTAAGTGGGGGGGGGCTGGATATTTCCTTGGCACAAAGTAAACACTCACCAGATGTAGAAAAAGAGCAGGGCGGTGGGGGCGGAGCTCACTATTTGCAGGAGCCGCCAGTTGCGAATCCCATAAGACACCCCGGCCAGAGCCATGAGTCCGACCGCAAAGCAGACGTGGGCTGTAATGGTAGCGCAAGCCCGCCGCGACGAGCCCACCCATTCAGCACCTGAAACACAGGGTGGGGGTGCCCCAGTATGAGGGAGGGGTGGGGCAGTTAGAATAAATAACCCCTCTACTGCTGTAGAACTACATAACGCCCCGAACATGAGCATGAACATGGGGAGCAATATGGCCGCTCCTGTACTTGTGTATTCATGCAGAGAACTTACCCTATAGGCACCCGAGGGCCCATTCCTGGGGGGGGCACTGGCACTTGGGCGCCTTTATGAAATTGGGTTCAATTAGGGTTGGACTGGGCCAGACCCGACCCTTGCCAGCGCTCCCCCTGCCCGACCTTTCCTTCCCTGACACGTTAAACTTACGGGCGCTCAGGGGAAGCCGTCGGGTGGGGGACCCTTCGGGGGGTTAGGGGGGCCCTGCGCGGGGGGGTTAGGGGGGCCCTGCACCCCCCAGTCCGACCCTGGGTTCAATAGAATCTGCTGGTACATCCATGTCAGAACCATAGATTCTGGGTTCTGCGGCACCGAAATCATTCCGGGCGTATTGTTCCCCAATATTTACCTAGAACGAGGTTGTTTATCATGAGCCCAGACATGGAGGTTCCGACGACCCAGCGAAAGGCCGTGTAAACGTAGAAATGGGGGGCGAACGCCGCCGAGAGCCCAAAGACCAACTGCAGGAGCATCGACAGCAATATAACCGGGCGCCGGCCGATCCTTAGAACAAAGGGTTAAATTAGACAGATGCACCGGCCGCTTCAGCACCGGTACCTGCAATTAAAACTGGATCCAACTGGCTGGGCGGCCCTGTGGCCCCAGCTCTACTGCCCCAGTCCCGGATTCTTACTGAAAAGTCCCTCATTTCCCTTTCATCTCCTGCACTGAACCCCAAAAAGATACAAAGTTTCTCAAACTTAATTAAATAAGTCGCTTTTAGCAGAGCCCAGAATAAACACCCCCTGCACTGAGATACAACTGTAACTAATAAACTAAACAAAAGGGCAATTTCACCTTCATATCATAAAACAGGACCCCAAAACCCCCAGAAATGTGTTTAAACTTTAAATAACCTGACAAAATTTCCCCTTTACTTTCCTTACCTGTCGCCCAAAGGCCCAAACAGCAGCGCCCCAATCAGCAGCCCCGACATGTATACGGACTGGGAGATGCCCGTCTGCTCCCTCCTGTGGCACACCAGGTCAAACTGGGGGAAACAACGCTCATTAGTGCGGGCACAATGGCATAGCTGGCACTGCCTGGCATACACTGACAGCTGGCACTGCCTGGCATACACTGACAGCTGGCACTGCCTGGCATATACTGATAGCTGGCACTGCCTGGCATACACTGATAGCTGGCACTGCCTGGCATATACTGATAGCTGGCACTGCCTGGCATATACTGATAGCTGGCACTGCCTGGCATACACTGACAGCTGGCACTGCCTGGCATATACTGATAGCTGGCACTGCCTGGCATACGCCGACAGCTGGCACTGCCTGGCATACGCTGATACCACTTACTTTTGCCATTTACCTTATTATTATTTTTTTTTAGTTTTGGAGCTATTCAGTTTTAATTATCTGGCAATGTAATGAATGTACCAACAGCACCACCTGCTGGCCAAGCCCTGTAACTGTACAGTCAGAGAGATATAACGTCAGAAGGAAAACAGAGAAGTGTTCTGATGTTGTTCTGCTCAGGAAAGAGATCAGAGGCGTCAGATGCCCTTTTCATCGCCGCCTCTGGGGTCCTAACTGCCTGGGGTGGCCAAGTTGATGCCACATCACTAGTGCAATAACCCTCTATCCGCTAGAGGCAACATTCAGATTCAAACATTGGAATTGCAGCTCTTTATGTTACCAGTAATGGCTTTTTGCCCCTGGAAACTGCCCGGCGCTGCCGTCTGAGGTGAGTTTCTTAACTTCTGTTATGGCAGCAGCAGCCCCGGCCCTTTCCCAGGGACTATATTGACTCCCAGTCTGTGCCAGAGACTATATTGACTCCCAGTCTGTGCCAGGGACTATATTGACTCCCAGTCTGTGCCAGGGACTATATTGGCTCCCAGTCTGTGCCAGGGACTATATTGACTCCCAGTCTGTGCCAGGGACTATTTTGACTCCCAGTCTGTGCCAGGGACTATATTGACTCCCAGTCTGTGCCAGGGACTATTTTGACTCCCAGTCTGTGCCAGGGACTATATTGGCCCCCAGTCTGTGCCAGGGACTATTGTGACTCCCAGTCTTTGCCAGGGACTATATTGACTCCCAGTCTGTGCCAGGGACTATTTTGACTCCCAGTCTGTGCCAGGGACTATTTTGACTCCCAGTCTGTGCCAGGGACTATTTTGACTCCCAGTCTGTGCCAGGGACTATTTTGACTCCCAGTCTGTGCCAGGGACTATTTTGACTCCCAGTCTGTGCCAGGGACTATATTGACTCCCAGTCTGTGCCAGGGACTATATTGACTCCCAGTCTGTGCCAGGGACTATTGTGACTCCCAGACCAGTGTGTTGTTAAGGGAAGCAGCAGTGGAAGAGTAGGCAAGGAATGGGCGCTGATGGATAGCTGGCACATAGCTAGTGGGTAGGAGCTGGCACATAGCTAGCGGGTAGGAGCTGGCACATAGCTAGTGGGTAGGATCTGGCACATAACTAGCAGGTAGGAGCTGGCACATAGTGGGTAGGAGCTGGCACATAGCTAGTGAGTAGGAGCTGGCACATAGTGGGAAGGAGCTGGCACATAGCTAGTGGGTAGGAGGTGGCACATAGCTAGTGGGTAGGATCTGGCACATAACTAGCGGGTAGGAGCTGGCACATAGTGGTTAGGAGCTGGCACATAGCTAGTGGGTAGGAGCTGGCACATAGTGGGTAGGAGCTGGCACATAGTGGGTAGGAGCTGGCACATAGCTAGCGGGTAGGAGCAGGCACATAGTGGGTAGGAGCTGGCACATAGCTAGTGAGTAGGAGCTGACACATAGTGGGAATGAGCTGGCACATAGCTAGTGGGTAGGAGCTGGCACATAGTGGGTAGGAGCTGGCACATAGCTAGTGGGTAGGAGCTGGCACATTGCTAGCAGGTAGGAGCTGGCACATAGCTAGTGGGTAGGAGCTGGCACATAGCTAGTGGGTAGGAGCTGGCACATAGTAGGTAGGAGCTGGCACATAGTGGGTAGGAGCTGGCACATAGCTAGTGGGTAGGAGCTGGCACATAGCTAGCGGGTAGGAGCTGGCACATAGTGGGTAGGAGCTGGCACATAGCTAGCGGGTAGGAGCTGGCACATAGCTAGTGGGTAGGAGCTGGCACATGGTGGGTAGGAGGAATCTGCGCCCCAATAACCCACAGGACCCACGTGCCCCCAAGTCCCACATTCCCACCCACCTGAGTGACCAGAGTGGATTTCTGCTCCGACGTGTCGTACTCCCACCCATCCTGGCACGGGCCGGTGCTGTTCAGCCCAAACTTCTCAATGGACTCCATGTCCCACTGCACCGGCGAGTACATGAGGCACTGCTCGTACTGCCCCCGCCCGTCCCTGGGGATGGTGTAGTTCAGCCGCTCCGCCTCGGTCAGGTTAGGGTTAATGAGAAGGATCCAGCGGCTGTCGCAGCGGTGGGGCACGGGGATCTCCATGAACACTTGGCTGAACATGTGGAAGGCGTTGAGGAAGCTCAGCAGGGACAGAACCACCACCAACTGTTTCTGGAATCTTCCAAATTCACCCACATTTTTTAGGATTTCTGCAAAATCAGCCATAGCGGTGTGCCTGCGAGTCGCCCAGAGGAGCCCGGGCAGCGGCCAATTAATGTTTAAACCCAAAGGCAAAGTCTAACCCCCACCTGCACTCCCAGATATTCCCATTGCTTCCTAATGACTCTCGGGATTGTGGGATAAATAACACATTGGCTTAGTTCCCCTTTAACAGGATGGGATGGTCATTCCTGTGAGTCAGAACCAGCAGTGCAGAGAGTCTATAGGAGTGAGTGAGTTGTATTGCGGGGGGGGGGGGGGGGGGGGGGGGAGATGGGGCGCATTTATTCCCATTCCCCCCCCTCTGTGTTGGTTTGTCCCACAGTCAGACTCCTACTTTCCCTTTAACTTTCTCTCCTGTTGATTCCCAGCACTTTGATTGGACTCTGCCCTGTTGTGACTGTCGCCCTGCGCTGTCGCCTTCCCTGGCCCCAAACACCCTCAGGTCCCTCCTTGTGTTTTGCTTTATTTCTCACTCCGGAGATGAGGCGACACCGGGCATTGTGGGTAACAACTCCCGGCCTCCCTGTGATCCATTCACAGCCACACTCTCCATCCAATAGGAGGAACTGGCGGGATAAGTGATCCCTGAGATACCAGCGCGGCATACTTACCCTTTATTTATCCCTTGTGTAATAAATGTATATTGTGTATAACCTGTAAGTAATATCCTTATCATTTACAGTAGGGGGTACATTATCCCTTATAATACATGAGTGATACTCAGAGTTCCCTGTATAACTCAGCCTGCAGCCTTGTGCCTTTATATGGGGGGCACAGAACCCCTCAGTGACTGCTAATATCCTTATCATTTACAGTAGGGGGTACATTATCCCTTATAATACATGAGTGATACTCAGAGTTCCCTGTATAACTCAGCCTGCAGCCTTGTGCCTTTATATGGGCACAGAACCCCTCAGTGACTGCTAATATCCTTATCATTTACAGTAGGGGGTACATTATCCCTTATAATACAGGAGTGATACTCAGAGTTCCCTGTATATGATACTTATAATTAACCCTTTCTCTGCCCTACATTCCAGGCCGTGGGGTTACTCCCGGTGACTCCGTTCTGTTTGGGCTACAGACCTGCAGACTCAGCGTCCCTGTGACACTGGGGTCAAACTCTCACTTGCTGCTCATTACTGGGGGGGGGGGGAGGGGCAGGGAGACTTTACGCCTGGCCCCGCCCAACCCCAGTCACACACGTCCCCCTGACGGCTAATCTGAATTTAAAGGGCAAGTACTACATATATTTCTTGTATTTCCTTTATAAATATTTGTCAGAATGTATTCACCCGTTTCTGTAGATTGTGTGGGAGTTGCCAGGCTGATTCCCAACAGAGGGGCCGTAAAGGGGACATGAAAAACAGTATTGGGCCAATGAATTGTACTCATCTAAATACAGAAGGAATGGGCTTTAAAAAGTCATTTTTTGGGCTGATTTATTGAAAATTTCTCCCAAAACCCCACTAGCCCCACCCATCTGTTCCACTTCCTGCTGCCTCCTTTCCCAGGCTGTGCAGGGGGGCGGCGGCACTGTAGGATAGGAACCAATCAGCAGCTAGGCTGACCTGATAGGGAACTGAAGCCTGTCTGTGTTTGTGTGAGTGCAGGGCTGTGATTGGCTCTCCCCCTCCTACTGTGCTTCTGGCAGGGACTGTTAGGACACGCCCACCCCTCATGTGAAACCCAGACAGGGACCTGAGAGGATCTATAGGGAGCTCCAATATAGGGGCCATAGAAGCTGATGCAGAAGAGACTGGTTTAATGCAGTGCGGCCCTTCAAGCTGGATTTATTAGAAGAGACCTCTGAACTTATTTTCCCCAAAATGATAACTGGTCCAGAGTAACAACTTGTGCCTAACGAACCTGTATCCTCAGCAAATCGGGGGTTACTTGCCCTTTAACTTCTCATTATTCACTTACAGAGGAATTTGCTGGGTGGGAGTTGTTGGGAATTATATATATATATATATATATATATACACGGCTGCCCCCGGAGTCGGACCCTCAGTATATAAAATACAGCATTTCTGGCCGATTTCTCCTTAAATAAGGTGATTATGAGGTGAATAAACAAAACCGTCACCCCATGTAACCTACTGGGAGCCGGGACTTTGAACCCAAGTCAGCCATTAAGGTTATTTCGTCTCAAGCTCCATCCCCGGCAACTCTGTTGCTATGAGGGAACCACAGACTGTGATCCATTCTTCTGCAGTCGGACCGGTTCCGTCTCCTCGGGTCAGAAAGCCATTAAATAACATCTGAGTTATTGCAGGAGAAACAGACTGGGCCTCCGTCAGTAGCAGAACCCTCCCACTACTTATTATCCCAATAGGGGGGAGGGCCTACGCATGCGTGGCCACGCCTCTGATCCGCCCCGAGGGGGGGGGGGCAGCCATGTTCTATGGCTCAGTAGGAAACTATGGATTTTTCTCATTCACGACAAACTCAACGAAATTTTTTTTTCTTTTTTTTTTATTATTATTATTTAGACTCTCCTCTTTTTAAATTAAAGCCAATAAAAATCAGATCCCAACAGAATGTGCTGCTCTTTTTGCCTTTTCCAACCTCAGAGTGGTAGAACCCGCCCCTCCCCCCCCGTTTGCTACTCAGTAGTATACTCCGATAAGGCAAACGCAACAGAACCGGCGTCGGCAGAACGGCGCCTCGAGGTGGGTGGGACCCCAACGCGCCGTCGCGCTGAGGCCGCTGGCATTGAAAAGGTTAAACAAGCACGTTTCACATGAATTTTTAAAAAAACAAACAAAAATAAACAAAAACGAATGATAATTTCGTGGCGTGCAGAGCCGCGGTCGCTGGATACGAAGCCCCGGGGGCCCCAGGGACCCCCCCCGCACTGCGCTAGAGAAATTAAAAAGAATACGTGTCGGTACAGCTCCAAAAAAAGCCGGAATTCATTCTTTGGCAGTAGTGGTTCCTTTGGGCCGAGAGAAGGGCTGGGCCGGCGCCAACATGGCCGCTTAGCTGATACTGAGCTGCGCAAAACCCACGAGCTTCCCGTCATCCGGAATGTCGGAAGGATCCACTCCAGAGGCCTGAGGGGGGGGGGGGGGGGGGAGACAAACGGGTTGTTAGTAGGTGGGCTCCTTTAAAAGTAGGCGTGGCTTAGGG